>NC_087153.1:57500-65000 GCF_035594125.1 Scylla paramamosain | reverse complement strand
TCACTGCAGGCGCACCACGGACAGGTTGTGATAATTTTTCAATAAGACACGAGGTGAGGTGCAAGATGAGCGAACCAATCCTTCCATCAACACATATCACCGGGCTGTGCTAAATCATAGTGAACCGCTTCTGAATCCGAGCCTGGCGCGCCAAATGAACACTCTAGATTACGGAATCCCTGAGGTGAAAACAGATCCGCCTAAATGGAAGAGACTGAAGGATATTTGTCTGCACAACCTACGCTCTTCCTGGTCGAGGAAGTAGAATTTGAGATCTGAGCCTCTGCAATAGTCAGCTACAGCTAATATTGTAAATAACACAGTAACGGACCCAGTTCAGAGGTCTTATTTCCTTACTTATCGAAGAGAACGCATGACAGCCTTGTTTGATACGTTCTATACGACCATCTTGCACAGTGGTGAGAGAGAGAGAGAGAGAGAGAGAGAGAGAGAGAGAGAGAGAGAGAGAGAGAGAGAAATTTTTCTTAAACTAATTTATCTTGGTCGAATTAACAGTATACTACAGTATAGGTTGGTAAGTCGGTCAAGATCAATCAGTTTGGTAATTCTCTCTCTCTCTCTCTCTCTCTCTCTCTCTCTCTCTCTCTCTCTCTCTCTCTCTCTCTCTCTCTCTCTCTCTCTCTCTCTCTCTCTCTCTCTCTCTCTCTCTCTCTCTCTCTCTGTCCAAGTAATCCCTACTTACCTGTGCAGGCGCCCTACCTTTGCTGACACCATTCCACACTTGTACTCCTCTTCCCTATTCTTCCAAGTGGCCTCCGTCTCTGAATAGCCCTTTCAGTTTCACTTGCATATTCTTTACAAATTCTTTATCTTTCAGTTTTTCAAACTATCTCAGTGTGATTTTTTTTTTTCCGTCCGTTCCGTCACTTCACACTTATCTCACACCACATCTCTCATATAGGCTATCATTGCTCTTCCCCATCCATCTTGTCGCTCACAGCACACACTCCTGATTGATGTATCATATTTCACATCCAGGTCTCTGATCGACACATCATTGCTGCCAGGAAATACTATTCCTTACATTTCTCCTTACATCCACAGACACATTCCTTCCTATCGTAACCCTTGTAAGTGATCCTGTGACACGCTACCCTTCATTTCCTTTCTCTCAGTCACAGCCAATAGAAAGTAGTGTAACACTTCCATACGAATCTATAGAATTTTTCTGTCTCAAAATTATAAAATTTTCATTCGTTTGTGTTATACAAAAATATTAAGTGCTTCCTTATTTGACACAAAATGATATGACTGTCTGTCTGTCTGTAGCTCAATGGCTGTCTGTCAATTCGCGAGTTACGGCTGAACCACTTGTCATATCGAGCTGAAATTTTGCATGGAGATGTTCCTGTAACCAAAGAGTGACGTGGGATGTGTCCTAACCTGCAAACCATTATTTGTAACCAATCAAGCAATTGCTGGGATTAAAACGAAGGAGGTGGAGCGTAGGATTTGAAAAAAAAAAAAAGAAAGGAACTTGGAGTTAATAAGAAGCACTTTGGGCTATGATAAGTTTCTTTCCTTTTTACCCTTTTTTTCCATATTTTTTTTTTCTGACAAACCCGTTTTTCTTTAGTTTCCTATGAAAATATACTGTTCTCTCGTGGCGTACAACATTAGAGAGTACGAAATTTTAGGCTTAACTTTTTCTTAGATTTATATACGAAAAATAAAAAAACATTATCTTTTTTGTAAATCCAGCAAATAATCAATGTATCTGTATCAAATATCTTTTGCATTAATATATTATTTATTTAAAACAGTTAAACACTGGTTTTTTACCTGAAAATATGGCGAAATATAACAAAAATTGTTTTCCTTCCCTTTCCCTCCCCCACTAAGTAAGCGTGAAATTATGAATTGCTTTACGCCTGTGTACTAAACCCTTCGGAGTAACTAAATGAAACTATGTCTGCTTTTTCAAAATATTCTGATGTATATATCATGTGAACTTTCAAGTCCCTAGCTCCAATAGGCAAATTATAGTCACCCCCTTAAATTTATGACGCGATATCTCAAAATGGCGGATTTCGGCATATAAAAATTATCTCCTCCGTTGTTATTCCTGTTACACATATATGGGCTATTGCACCTTATGAAACTATGAGAGGCGAACAGTGTCTGCAATCGAAATTTTTTTTTAGTGTATTTTAATTTTTGACATATCTGAAAGTCAATTTTTTTTTTTTTTTACTTTTCATCGAACGAAAAAAAAAAGATCGTACAAGAAAAAACGATTGCAGACATTGTTCTCCTATCCTTTCTGATTAAAATGTTTTTTAAATGAAAGAAATTGGTCAATAGATAAGGGAGGAGATACGAGTTGAACATAGGCAATTTAACATGGGATTAGGCAGGTCCTTCAGTCAGGACAAATGTGACGTATACCGCTCAGTCAAAAATGCTCAGTAGAGAATACCACAATATCACTCCACCTCTAAATCATGAATAACACTTACTATCCATCTGTTGTGACCACTCATAAATACTTGGACGTTTTAGTTGAAATCCTACATCCATACAAGAACTATAGCATAAAAAAAAAGAGTCGCTGGCCTGTGTGAAATCTACTTTGTGTCGTCATCAAGACTTTATGGTCTTTCTGTTCAAATCCCACATTAGATTGCTGGAATTTGGACCCATTGGACGTAACACAGGGTACCACGAAGAGTGTTACGAGACTTTGGCTCCGTACGGCAGAGATGGAGGAAAACAAATCATCAAGAGGACAACTCATTAAATGTTGGAAAATCCGTAACAGGCAGTCATCACGATACTTTCCCTCTTTCTTTAGTCACACCAGGAACAGCGAAGTGACTGAGCCACTCACATCAGTCGAGAATAGATACAGATTCATACGTACGCTTCTCGCAGGATGTTAGTGTGGAGTGTAGACTCGGTCGTGTTCTTCATGAAGGTCTCTCCCATCACAATGAGGCCACACCATGTTTGAATATATTGAAGAATTGCTCAAAAATTATTATTTTATCCCTGAGTATATAATCTGATCTGCATGACACACAGCTCGATTAGTCGTATTTTAGCATATATCCTGATAACTGAATCTGGGTGCTAGAATATATGGGTCACATTAAAATATTTATTTATTTATTTGTTTGTTTACCTATTTATGTTCATGGCCTATACCGCCGGTATGCTAAGATGGATCGCAAATTTAATGCAATGTTAGCAAATGCAAAGTATTTAGCGTTTGTAGGGAAAAGTCACATATTAGGTACACGAAAAAGAATGAGGATAATAAGATCAGAGAATGGAAAAAATCTAGGAATTAAGTTTGCTTCAGAACAGAAAAGAAAAATGAAAAAAATATTACAGTTGTACATTATTTTTATGCTCTTATGTCCTTACGTGCTTATGTATACAAAATAACGTCACAGTGCATAACTTTATATTGTCCTGCATTAAAATATATTTTTCCAAGCTGATCATTCTCTCAATTTCTTTACCTAAATTTGACTTTTTATTATTATTAATTTTCACTTTTGGTGCATATAATTATTTTGGGTTATCAGCGTTTTTTTTCCTCTCTCTCTCTCTCTCCTCTCTCTCTCTCTCTCTCTCTCGTCCTCTCCCCTCTCTCTCTCTCTCTCTCTCTCTCCTCTCTCTCTCTCCTCTCTCTCTCTCTCTCTCTCTCTCTCTCAGCTTTGGATTAGTAACCCCGTTGACAGAAGTGACAGCCTCGTTTTCTCTTCTCAGATGTAAACAAAGCGGTACATTCCTTCCAGCTGGGGATAAAACTTTCTCTCGCTCTCCCTCGCTCTCCCTCACCTCTCCCACGTCACGGAAGCAGTAAAATAGAGCACACGAGGAGGAAGTGAGAGGATAATGAATATTGGAAGTTTGTGATACGTCAGAAGGTTACACTCATTTCCTGTCCAGATGTTGGTTAGTGGGCCTCGTCTTTCTTTGTGTTCCCTAGTGTTGCTCTTGTGTTGTGAGAGGAATATAGTGCTGTGTGTGTGTGTGTAAAGGAGAAAATGTTATGTTATATCTACGTGTTTAAAAGTTTTCTACATTTAAGTCAGAAGAGGCTGGATGGCTGGCTGGCTGATGCTGCTGTTGTTGTGGATTTAATTGCTCATCTATGTTCCTTTGTGCTGTGAGGAAAGTGTGTGTGTGTGTGTGTGTGTGTGTGTGTGTGTGTGTGTGAAGGGAGAAAGGGGTGGTGTTTAGGAGTCTGGGATGGGAAAACGAGTGATTTCTTTTGTAGCCTTCAGAAAAAAAATATTAAAGTTTTTACAGTGGGAAAATTTTGGTGGTGAGTGAGAAAATGACTCAAATATTACCTCAAATTTAACCTAATGTGGTGGAGCCTCACACTCCTCAGCTGCCCCTAACCAAACCAAGCCTAACCCAAAGAAGCCTACCCGAACTTCTGTCTGGTGCTTCCTCCTCCCCAAGACTGGCTATCTCGTGTCATAATCCCAAGCTAGCCTAACCAAACTCTACCTAACCTAACCTAAGCAATTCTAACCTAGCCAAACCTTATCTAAGCAAGCCTAACCTAGCCTAGCCTTACCTAACCTAACCTAACCTAAAGAAGCCTACCCTAACCTAACCTAGCCTAACCTAACCTAACCTAGCCTAACGTAACCTAACCTCATCTAACTTAACGAAGCATAGCCAAACCTAACCTAACCTACATCCTCTTCCCATGGCCCCACTTAACCAAACCTAACGTAACTTTCAGAGCAACAGCAACCCTCCGATCCGGCAGGCAAGTTGGCGGCAGCGATGGCGGTGGCGGTGGCAGCGGTGGTGAGGTGGACGGCAGGGACAGAGGGGCAGTACAGGCTGCGGACATCAAGGAGAAGGTGAGCAGGGTGTTGTGTTGGTGTGTGTTGCTAAGCTGAGTGTTTGTAAAGTGTTTGGTTGTCAACACACTGCAATATTTGTCAGTCAAGGCTCATGCAACACTGCCTCCATGCACAAGTGTGTCGGGAAAGTGATTGAAAGTCGTAAACATTTTATTGTTTTAGTTTATTTATTTATTTGTTTATTTTGTTTTATTTTTTATATATATAGGAGGGACACTGCTCAAAGCCAACTAAATACTACAACAAAAAATACTGTGATAAAATGAAAGATTAAAAACACCTCACTTAACCTAACCTAACCTAACCCAACCTAACTTAACCTAACTTAACCTAACTTAACCTAACCTAACTTAACCTAACCTAACCTAACTTAACCTAACCTAACTTAACCTAACTTAACCTAACCTAACCTAACTTAACTTAACCTAACCTAACCTAACCTAACCTAACCTCAGTTAACCTAACCTAACTTAACCTAACCTAACCTAACTTAACCTAACCTAACTTAACCTAACCAAACCTAACTTAACCCAACCTAACCTAACTTAACCTAACCTAACCTAACATAACCTAACCTAACCTAACACCCACAGAGGAACGCACGGACAAGCAAGGTGGCACTCGGCAGTCTGATCCTGGACCTGCGCAGCTTTGACGGTGGTGGTGCCTCTGTCTCCTGCTCTCCTTGACTATTACCCCAAGCATAACTCCAGCGGCTTGTATTCCTCTGTGTGGTAATAAGTCTGTGTGGCTTATTACCAGCATATCATCCACGTCCCTGCAAGGTTCCATTCTGTCTTGTCTGGTGGTATGTGGGTATGTTGCGTTTTGTATTGGTTTATAGATTTCTAGTTTGTTTTTATGATGATTTTTTTCTATTTCTTTATCCTGTTATCTATTTATTTATCTTTGTTTGTTTGTTTGCTTGTAGGGTGTGTGTGTGTGTGTTTGTGTTCCTGATATTGCAGCTTGTTTTCTTGTTTTTTGTTTTTTTTATTGTTCTTTTGTGTTTTGTTCCCTTTCATTGTTCTGAGGTTGTTTTCAGGTGTTTTTGGGGTGTTTTGGGGTGTTTTTGGTGTGTTTTGGTGTATTTCGGTGTGTTGTGAAGTGTTTTGGTGTGTTTTGGAGTATTTTGGGGTGGTTAGGGGGTGTTCTTGTGGTGTTTTGGAGGTGTTTTGGGACTTTTGGTGTGTTTCAAAGTGTTTTGGGATGTTTTTGAAATGTTTTGATGTGTTTTGTGGTGTTTTGGGGTATTTTGAGGGTGTTTTGGTGTGTTTTTGGAGTGTTTTGGGATGTTTTTTTGTGTGTTTTGGGGTGTTTTGGGGTAATTTGGCTGTTGGTTTCACTGGGTCCAAGCAGTCTACCGAAGAGTAAAAACACTAGGTCTACAAAATGCCTATAGTAATCAACTCGCTGTAAGACAATTAATTCAGCAGTTAATGGCGCTGCCAAACTAACCTCCATCACCAGCTTTTCGCCATATCACCAGCCAGCCACTTCCTGATCAACCATTAAAAGATCTCATTACTTACTATAATAAAATGTGGATCAGGAATGAAATGCATCCTCCACATTCTTGGAGCTGATGTATTTTAAGGGTGTTTTTGTGTGTTTTTGGAGTGTTTTGGGATGTTTTTGTGTATATTGGGGTATTTTAAGGGTGTTTAAAAGTGTTTTTGGAGTGTTTTGGGATGTTTTTGTGTATATTGGGGTATTTTAAGGGTGTTTAAAAGTGTTTTTGGAGTGTTTTGGGATGTTTTTTTGTGTATATTGGGGTATTTTAAGGGTGTTTTGGTGTGTTTTTGGAGTGTTTTGGGATGTTTTTGTGTATATTGGGGTATTTTAAGGGTGTTTTGGTGTCGTTTTTGGAGTGTTTTGGGATGTTTTTGTGTATATTGGGGTATTTTAAGAGTGTTTAAAAGTGTTTTTGGAGTGTTTTGGGATGCTTTGGTGTGTTTTGGGGTATTTTGAGGGTGTTTAAAAGTGTTGTAGTGGTTGTGGTTGTGTTGTGGTTGTGGTTTTTTTTCTTATGCATTTTATTTCTTATTTATATTGTGGTGTGTTATCAGTGTGTCTTAACCTAACCTAACTAACCCTAACCTAACCTAACCTAACCTAACCTAACCTAACTAACCCTAACCTAAGCTAACCTAACCTAACCTCCCCTTAACCCACAGGCACTGATCAGCGTGGCATTCAGCATAGGCTTCACCGTCGGGCCAGCTGTGGGGGCTGGGTTCTCCCGCTGGGGAAGTACTGGGTGGTTTGCGGCCTCGGTTGTCTACGCACTCACTCTCGCTGTGGCTAACATAATATTCTTTGTTGTCTTCTTCCAGGAATTGCTGCCTGAGGTGTGTGTGTGTGTGTGTTTGTGTGTGTTCAATAATTTATTCTTTCTGTCTCTCTTTTATTTTTTTTATTATGTACATTTTTTGTTTTCGTATAATTTTTACTTATCTTCTTTTTTTTCCTTTCATTTTTTCTGTTTGCTTGTTTTGTTATTTGTTTGTATTTCCTTGTGTCTCTGAATGTGGTTAAAGAGAGATGCATTGTGGGTAAAGCATCATTTTCTTTTTCCTTTCCTCATTTCTTTACTTTTCCCTCTTATTCCTTCCTTTCTGTCATCATTACAAACCCATTC
>NC_087153.1:52500-55000 GCF_035594125.1 Scylla paramamosain | reverse complement strand
GGCTGTTGTCCCTGGTCCACGGTCTGAACTTCCAAGCCGGCTGCCGAGTGGGGCGGTTGAACTGCGACGACTTTTACATCCCAGAAATTGCAGAGAAAATTGATATTAGGAATGATTACTTGAACTGGATGAACAGCAGGCTTCACCCGATGTCCAGGAGGGAGGTGGGTGTGTGTGTGTGGGGGTGTGGGGGTGTTTAAAGGTGGGTGAGTGACTTGGGAGTGTTTGGGTGTGTTTTGGGGTGTTTAGATGTGTTTGGGTGTGTTTTTGGGGTGTTTGGGTGTGTTTTGGGGTGCTTAGATGTGTTTGGGTGTGTTTTTGGGGTGTTTGGGAGGTGGGTGACCATGTTTGGGGGTGTTTGTGAATGGGTGACTGTGTTTGGGGGAGCTTTCAATGTTGAACGCTTAAAAACATCCTTTAAAATTGACATTTCCTTTAATTTTAACTGACAAACCCTTAGAAACACCCTTTAAAAATTGAAAACCCTTTATTTATTCTCTTAAACCCTTAAAAACATCCTTTAAAATTGACATTCCTTTAATTTTAACTGACAGCCCCTTAGAAACACCCTTTAAAATTGACATTCCTTTAATTTTAACTGACAGACCCTTAGAAACACCCTTTATAAATTGAAAACCCTTTATTTATTCTCTTAAGCCCTTAAAAACACCCTTTAAAAGACACCAAACCTTTAAATAGCCTCATAAACCCTTAAAATCACCCTTCTACCTTTTATTTACCCCCTTAAACCCTTAAATACACCCTTTAACTCTTCATTTACCCCTTCAACCCTTAAAAACAACTTGAACTAATCCAATCCTTTACATTACAGAGTCCAATCCTGTTGTGTGAGTATCCATTCTTGTTCGACCCTCAGGCCAAGACGCTGCTGCTCAGGTGTGACGCCACTCGTCAGGTGAGAACCAGGTGCAGGACAAATTAGGTTTGGTTTACATGTTTATTTGTTTATTTGTATATATATATATTTTTTTGTGTTTTTCAAGGATTTGTCAGCATTAAAGGCTGTTTGGAAGTGTTTTTCAAGATGTGTGTGTGTATGTGTGTGTCTTTTAATATTTCTCCAATCCTTCCTCATGTCTCTAATCTTTTGTTGCCTCTCTCTTTTAATATTTATCCAATCCTTTCATTCTCTCCTGTAGAACACAATCCACACCTTCTCTGCTGTCTTGATTCACCCAGTCCTCCCCTCCCCACCTCTTCTGCAGTCTTTATTCACCCAGTCCTCCCCTCCCCACCTCCTCTGCTGTCTATATTCACCCAGTCCTCCCCTTCCCACCTCCTCTACTGTCTGTTTTCACCCAGTCCTCCCACACGACACCGCAGGAATGTAAATAAACACGCCGTTCACACTAATATCCTTCCGTTTATTGATTTCTGTCGGTGTTTCCAGGGCGAATATTTCCCAGACCACCCGGTCATACGCACATTCTGGGAAGTATTTCACAAACTCTCCCTGGAGCAGAAGAAGTGGTTTTTGAAGTTCCTGACAGGCACGGACAGGGTTCATATTCTGGGCATGAAGGTAGGTGAGAGAGAGAGAGAGAGAGAGAGAGAGAGAGAGAGAGAGAGAGAGAGAGAGAGAGAGAGAGAGAGAGAGAGAGAGAGAGAGGCTGGGGGGAGTGACTGTGGGATTTGTCAACATACTGTGGGGGGACATCCTGTGGGTCTGTGAGAGAGAGAGAGAGAGAGAGAGAGAGAGAGAGAGAGAGAGAGAGAGAGAGAGAGAGAGAGAGAGAGAGAGAGAGAGAGAGAGAGAGAGAGAGTGTCCTCCTTTTCTCTTCCTTTCTTCCTTCTTGTCCTCTTCTCTTCCTTCCTTCCTTCCTCCTAGTCCTCCTCTTCCTTCCTTCCTTCCTTCTTGTATCCTCCTCCCTTTTCTTCCTTCCTTCCTTTCTTCTCAGTCATTTCTCTGAAATATGAATAAATTTATGATAATAATAATAATAATAATAATAAATTTAATAGTAATTTATTGTATTTTCTCTCACACACACACACACACACACCAATATTTTCTCCCTCTTTCTTTTTCTCTTACAAACACTCTCTCTCTCTCTCAGGCACTCAAGTTGATATATAATCCAAAGCACAGCAGACGACAGCTTCCTTCCGGTCGCACACACCTGCATCGCCCAACTCAACCTGCCAAGATACAACACCTCCTTCCGGTCGCACACACCTGCATCGCCCAACTCAACCTGCCAAGATACAACACCTCCTTCCGGTCGCACACACCTGCATCGCCCAACTCAACCTGCCAAGATACAACACCTCCTTCCGGTCGCACACACCTGCATCGCCCAACTCAACCTGCCAAGATACAACACCTCCTTCCGGTCGCACACACCTGCATCGCCCAACTCAACCTGCCAAGATACAACACCTCCTTCCGGTCGCACACACCTGCATCGCCCAACTCAACCTGCCAAGATACAACACCTCCTTCCGGTCGCACACACCTGCATCGCCCAACTCGACCTGC
>NC_087153.1:20000-45000 GCF_035594125.1 Scylla paramamosain | reverse complement strand
GAGAGAGAGAGAGAGAGAGAGAGAGAGAGAGAGAGAGAGAGAGAGAGAGAGGAGGAGGGGAGAGGATCAAAAGGGAGAGGAGGAGGAGGAGGAGGAGGAGGAGGAGGAAGAGAAGGAGGAGGAGGAGGAGGAAGAGGAGGAATATGAAGAGGAGGAGGAAGAAGAAGAGGAAGAAGAGGAGGAGGAGGAGGAGGAGGAGGAGGAGGAAGAGAAGGAGGAGGAGGAAGAGGAGGATGATGAAGAGGAGGAAGAGGAGGAAGAGGAGGAGGAGGAGGAGGAGGAGGAGGATCAATCTTTGAGCCACTCATCTCCCTCTCCCTCTCCATAATGCTCTCTACTCCCTAAGCGATAGACACACACACACACACACACACACACACACACACACACACACACACACACAGTTGAGGTGAGGAGGGCGCGGCTGACTGTAGATACCAGAGTTCATTATTATTATTATTATTATTATTATTATTATTATTATTATTATTATTATTAATTTTCTTGTTAATCTGTCACTATAATCATAAAAAAACACCTTTAAAACCCATGTCAGTTCAACTAGAGCCTTTTGAAAACAGGTAGCCATTTTCTCAAGAGCATTTCTCCTGTTAATAATGTAGAAACCTTGTTAATCTACCATTACAACCATAAAAACACTCTTGAAACCTGTGTCACTTCAACTAGAGCCTTTTAAAAGTAGTGTTTCTCGTGTTAATAACATAGAAACCTTGTAACTCTAACATTATTACCATAAAAACACCCTTAAAAACCTGTGACACTTCAACTACAGCCTTTTGAAAGTAGTGGTGTTGGCAGAAGTCTTAAGAATACCACCACCACCACCACCTGTCCCTACTGCAGGCACCTGACGGACTTTGAGCTGGTGCAGCATCTGGGGCGGGGCAGGTTTGGCGTCGTGTGTCAGGTATGGAACAAGTTGGATGACAATGAGTGATGCTGTCAAGAGGATCAACCTGCCAACCAAGTGAGTGTGTCTATGTGGGAGTATTTGTGACACAGACAGACAGAAAGACAGACAGAGAGAGAGTGGGAGGGATAGACTGACAGAGATGCAGAGAGAGAGAGGGATAGACTGACAGAGATGCAGACAGAGAGAAAGAGAGAGAGAGAGACAGACAGAGAGAGAGAGAGACATACATTGACAGAGAGAGAGAGATAGATAGAGACAGAGGCAGGGTTAGACAGACAGACAGACAGACAGGGATAGACTGACAGAGATAGAGAGAGAAAGAGAGAGAGAGACAGACAGAGAGAGAGAGATAGATAGAGACAGAGGCAGGGTTAGACAGACAGAGAGACAGACAGAGACAGGGGTAGACTGACAGAGATAGAGAGAGAAAGAGACAGACAGAGACATTGAGAGACGTTTCAGGGTGTGTGTGTGTGTACGTGTGTGTGTGTTACGAGACACCGAAGAGACACACAGTCATGAGTCATGGGAGAAACTATCAAACTGTAGCCAGAACCAGTCCACAAGCCACTCCATCGTGTTTGAAGACTCCTACAGCAAGCAAAGCCACGCAGAACAGGACACAGGCACAACAAACACTACAGAGGAACCCAAGAAGAGACGGAGAGTGCGAAGCTAGCCAGCAGAAGGGAGAGAGACCCCGCACACTGAGTCTGAGCACCACCACGGCTGATAAACTTAGGGATGGGGTGCAGAAAGCGGTGATGAAGCCTCAGTCTGTTCCTCGCACCTTCCTCTACATCCAGGTGGAGTTGTGTCAGAAGGAAAGCTTGTGTGATTGGCTGGTGCAGAATTCACAGAGGGACATTAAGGTGGTGGTGGATATGTTCAGTGATATAACCAATGCAGTGGAATATGTACGTGATAATCATCTTATGCATTGCGATCTTAAGATGAGCTATGGGGTGTGTGTTGGTAGTGTTGTAGGTGGTTAGAATTGATCGTTTATTTATTTATTTATTTATTTATTCATTTTATGTATTTATTTATTTGTATGTGTGTGTGTGTGTGTGTTGTGAGTGAGTGATTTTTCTTTCTTTTATTTGTTTAGGTTTTATGTATATATATATTTTTTTTTTTGGTTGATATAGTTGTTTTATTCTGTTTCTTTCCCTCCCTCTCCCTCCTTCCCTGCCTCCATTACAAACTCCTCTCCTCCTGTCCTCCCCACAGGCTTGCAATATCTTTCTCTCCCTCCTTATCTCTGTAACTAATTCTCTCTCTCTCTCTCTCTCTCTCTCTCTCTCTCTCTCTCTCTCTCTCTCTCTCTCTCTCTCTCTCTCTGTGTCTCTCGTGCAGCCCTCCAACATCATCATCTCCCTGGAGGGCAAAGTGAAGGTGGGTGACTTCAGCCTGGTCACCACCATCGCGGAGGAGGAGGAGCAGCAGGCTGCCTACACGCCTGCCACACACCTGCAGAGGTTCCCCGCTGAACACACGCATACTCATCGTGGTGGGATTTGCCTCCACATGAGTCCAGAGCAGGTATGTGGTACTAGTCTAACCTAACCTGCATTAACCTAAACTAACCTCACCAAATCTAAACTAACCTAACTAAACTTAAATTACCCTAACCAAACCTAACCTGATCTAACCAAACCTAAACTAGACTAACTTCAGCCTAAACTGACCTAAACCAAATCAAAATTAACCTAAGAATATGTAAACTAACCTAACTTAATCTAACCTAACCTAACCTAATCTAACTAACTTAAACCAAAACTGATCTAAACCAAGTCAAAATTAACCTAAGAATATATAAACTAACCTAACCTAACCTAATCTAACTAACTTAAACCAAAACTGATCTAAACCAAGTCAAAATTAACCTAAGAATATGTAAACTAACGTAATGTAACCTAACGTAACCTAACCTAACCTAACCTAACCTAACCTAACCTAAACTAACGTAACGTAACCTAACGTAACCTAACCTAACCTAACCTAAGAATATGTAAACTAACCTAACCTAACCTAACCTAACCTAATCTAACTAACTTAAACCAAAACTGATCTAAACCAAGTCAAAATTAACCTAAGAATATGTAAACTAACGTAACGTAACCTAACGTAACCTAACCTAACCTAACCTAACCTAAACTAACGTAACGTAACCTAACGTAACCTAACCTAACCTAACCTAAGAATATGTAAACTAACCTAACCTAACCTAACCTAACCTAACCACACCACACACAGTCACCTCTCTTATTGTCAGGTGAGTGGGAAGGTGTACGACTACAAGGTGGACGTCTACTCACTGGGCCTGGTGTTCTTTGAGATGCTGGTGCCCTTTGGGACGGGCATGGAGCGCCTGGCCGTCATGACGCGGCTCAAGGAGGAGCTGCTCTTCCCTCCAAAGTTTGAGGACAACTTCCCTGATGAGGTGAGACAGATGGGAGGAATTGGTGAGGTGAAGCTGTTTTGTTTGTGTTTTTGATGTAACTTTTTGAAAACAGCAACTTGTCCTCACCTTTCTGTGCCTTGATGCGTGAGAACAGCAACTTGTCCTCACCTTTCTGTGCCTTGATGCGTGAGAACAGCAACTTGTCCTCACCTTTCTGTGCCTTGATGCGTGTTGTTATGCGAACCAGTGACGTTGACTCACAGATATCACTGCTGTACTCACCGTATAGTAGCTTTCTCTCCCTCTGGTTCTGTTTAGTGATGTTTAGTTCAATAAATATATAAAGACATAAATGCAATACATATTTAATATTCAATATTCAGTGTACTTTTAGTTGTCCTGTGTTTGTGATTGCTGGACTCATATATAAATTGGTAGTTTTATTTTATTTTTTTTTTATTTTTTTTTTTTTTTTTAGTTTTTTTTATTTTGTTGTTTATTTTTTGTGTTATTTATTTATCCTGCCTGGCATGCAGTTAGATTTATTGTTATTTTCTTGTTTATTTTTTTATTTATTTATTTATTTTTTTTATGTAGGAAGGACACTGGCCAAGGGCAACAAAAATCTAATAAAAAAAATGCCCACTGAAATGCCAGTCCTATAAAAGGGTCAAAGAAGTGGTCAAAAATTGGTGGATAAGTGTCTTGAAACCTCCCTCTTGAAGGAATTCAAGTCATAGGAAGGTGGAAATACAGAAGCAGGCAGGGAGTTCCAGAGTTTACCAGAGAAAGGGATGAATGATTGAGAATACTGGTTAACTCTTGCGTTAGAGAGGTGGACAGAATAGGGGTGAGAGAAAGAAGAAAGTCTTGTGCAGCGAGGCCGCGGAAGGAGGGGAGGCATGCAGTTAGCAAGATCAGAAGAGCAGTTAGCATGAAAATAGCGGTAAAAGACAGCTAGATATGCAACATTGCGGCAGTGAGAGAGAGGCTGAAGACAGTCAGTTAGAGGAGAGGAGTTGATGAGACGAAAAGCTTTTGATTCCACCCTGTCTAGAAGAGCAGTATGAGTGGAACAGGAGAAACACCCTTGAGAACCCTGCTACCTGTATTTAAAAGGCTGTACTTGAAGTTACTGTGGTTTTCAAGGGTGTTTTTAAGGTTACTGTGACAGATTAACAATATTTCTGCATTACTGACAGGAGAAACACCCTTGAGAACCCTGCTACCTGTATTTAAAAGGCTGTACTTGAAGTTACTGTGGTTTTCAAGGGTGTTTTTAAGGTTCTAGTGACAGATTAACAATATTTCTGCATTACTGACAGGAGAAACACCCTTGTGAAACCTGCTACCTGTATTTAAAAGGCTGTAGTTAAAGTTACTGTGGTTTTCAAGGATGTTTTTAAGGTTCTAGTGACAGATTAACAACATTTCTGCATTACTGACAGGAGAAACACCCTTGAGAACCCTGCTACCTGTATTTAAAAGGCTGTAGTTAAAGTTACAGTGGTTTTCAAGGGTGTTTTTAAGGTTCCTGTGACAGATTAACAATATTTCTGCATTACTGACAGGAGAAACACCCTTGAGAACCCTGCTACCTGTATTTAAAAGGCTGTACTTGAAGTTACTGTGGTTTTCAAGGGTGTTTTTAAGGTTACTGTGACAGATTAACAATATTTCTGCATTACTGACAGGAGAAACACCCTTGAGAACCCTGCTACCTGTATTTAAAAGGCTGTACTTGAAGTTACTGTGGTTTTCAAGGGTGTTTTTAAGGTTCTAGTGACAGATTAACAATATTTCTGCATTACTGACAGGAGAAATACCCTTGTGAAACCTGCTACCTGTATTTAAAAGGCTGTAGTTAAAGTTACTGTGGTTTTCAAGGATGTTTTTAAGGTTCTAGTGACAGATTAACAACATTTCTGCATTACTGACAGGAGAAACACCCTTGAGAACCCTGCTACCTGTATGTAAAAGGCTGTAGTTAAAGTTACAGTGGTTTTCAAGGGTGTTTTTAAGGTTCCTGTGACAGATTAACAATATTTCTGCATTACTGACAGGAGAAACACCCTTGAGAACCCTGCTACCTGTATTTAAAAGGCTGTACTTGAAGTTACTGTGGTTTTCAAGGGTGTTTTTAAGGTTCTAGTGACAGATTAACAATATTTCTGCATTACTGACAGGAGAAATACCCTTGTGAAACCTGCTACCTGTATTTAAAAGGCTGTAGTTAAAGTTACTGTGGTTTTCAAGGATGTTTTTAAGGTTCTAGTGACAGATTAACAACATTTCTGCATTACTGACAGGAGAAACACCCTTGAGAACCCTGCTACCTGTATTTAAAAGGCTGTAGTTAAAGTTACAGTGGTTTTCAAGGGTGTTTTTAAGGTTCCTGTGACAGATTAACAATATTTCTGCATTACTGACAGGAGAAACACCCTTGAGAACCCTGCTACCTGTATTTAAAAGGCTGTAGTTAAAGTTACAGTGGTTTTCAAGGGTGTTTTTAAGGTTCCTGTGACAGATTAACAATATTTCTGCATTACTGACAGGAGAAACACCCTTGAGAACCCTGCTACCTGTATTTAAAAGGCTGTACTTGAAGTTACTGTGGTTTTCAAGAGTGTTCGCCATGCTATAGTTTTCCTTGTCACTTGTGTTTAAATTTCCTAAAAAAAAAAAAAAAAATGGCATCTTATCTTCCTTCGTTTACCAGGTCAGCTTGTATTTCAGTCTTTCATCCTGGAGTCTGTGGCAGTCACTCCGCCTTCTGTATCACCAACCAGGGGAGGTTTAAGTCATATGGGGACCCTGATGAGTACTTGGTAGGCGTGGGTACACAGAAAACACAAAAATCTGGGTCCGCCTTCACTGCCACTCCCTGTGACAAGATGGACAATGGCTGGCGGTTTAAATATTTGTTTTATTTACAATGTTTCAGGACGTCTTGTCACTTATTTTTGTAGATTGTTATACTTTTTGTATTTTATTAGGTGTTTTTTTCATAGTTTTGTGAGGGAATATGTGTTGTATATTTTGACAGATGAGAATGGTAATCGATGTTTTTGGCTCTGGCTTCGTCTTTATCTACAATTTTTTTTTGCACTGATATGAACATTAGGTAAATAGTTACTTGTAATAAAAAATCGAGAAGATTAAATATTGTCGTTTAGTTGATCTCCCCAAGTAAACATGCAAATCTACAAATGTGAAGTGTACACAAGCCGTCGCCACGAAACTGTGAGGCGAACACATACACTATTTAAGTATTTAAGGAATACCCATCTTTTTTTTCCCCTATATTTTTTTTTCCTTTTTTTCCCTCTCTCTGTTTCATGTTTAGGATGCGTTTGGTAAGCAGGAGCTTTTTTTTTTCTTCTGTGGTGTACTGAAACATTTAGTCGTCATTACATAAATATTCCACAATAAAATTCCAAAATATTCGGCCACATACTATAAGCCCTTTAATTCTCCTTGGCGATAACTATCCTACATCTATGGCAGTGCTTGCAATAAGCCCACAACATGTCATTCATATCATAAATTCATTGGAAAACAAAAAAAAAAAAAATGTTAATGTGAGATATCTGTATCATTAAAATAAACAAATACCAAATAACCTAACCGTTATCTATACTATTTAATCAATCCATTACAAATAATATGTTTCCCCAGCGTCTAAAACATGCTATACTTATACCTATCTACAAAAAGGAGATTATAGTTCCTTTCTTTCTTTCACACGCGCTAATTCGGTATAAAGTGCTGTCATCTGCACTAGAATTATCAACGAACTCTTCTTATGAAACGAATTGATAACTTTCTGATGGTAGAGAACAGTAAGGCTTTAATAGTGGGATGGAATAGAGCAGTCAGGAAAAGACTTAGAGCAGAGAGTACCAAGATGGCCAATAGTGTGGTGGTCAACAAGGCTTGGCTACCCTCTGCCTCACCCTGCCCTGCCCTTCCCCCGCTGGCCGCTGCTGGCTCACCATACACACTGAATTTATCATCCTGGTACAGCGGTGAATGGAAGGAATGCAATTACTAAGTCAATGGAAGTACTGTAGATACTTGAAGAGACGGTTATATTGGTCAGGTTACAAGCCGTGAAGGTGTAGATGAAGCTGTACACTTATCATGTACACCAGACATTGTAGTAATGTTGTTCAGGTGGCAAGACGTGGCCAGCATTGCATTAGCCATGTGCAATCACTAATCCACAGCTTATATTCTATATTTACCCCGAATAGTCACGAAATGAACTGAATGGTACAATTTCCAGCATTCTGAGCAAGATTTTTGTAATATTTCACTTTATTTCACGATCATTTCGCTGCTCAAACACAATAAATATTTAGAAACTATCAATTCACAATCATTTATCAAGATTTTGTCAAAATTCCTTGAGACACGAAAGAGATATTTGAAAAAATCTATTTCCGAAAAGCGAAGTCCCCCCTAAAAGCTGGAAGGGGTGGGTGGGGTCCCTTTGGATTTGGGGGGTAGGAGAGTGAATGAGGGGATGGGGAGGAGTAAAAGGACTGGGAGGTGATGGGGAGGTCAAGTGGGGGGGGGTAAATTTAAATGCAATACATTACCAAAATTATATCTTTTCGTATTAATTTCCAAGCAACGAAAATGTGCCTATCTTTTTATTGCCTAGGAATTGTGTAACTTTTTAATGCATACCAAATGATGCCTTTCAGTGTCTAAAAAACGTTGTTCCTGCTTAGAAATTGTAAATTTTATAGTATTAACAATGACATCATCAAATGTATAGTGTTGCATTATGTTTCAACCGATTTCATTTTTTTAGTTTATCAATATTCAAAAAAATGGAGTCACTGTTCGGAAAAGTTTTGCAATATAATATTTAAGAAAACACAGGTTTGCCTAAGATGTCTATTAAAAGCTACATTGTTTATAACCGGCCTCTGAACGTAAATTTTGAACGAAATACTAGAATTTTGCTGATTTTCGTAATATTTTAACACAATCCGGTGTGTTTACATAAAAGACGAATACTATTTCACTACGGTATATCAAGTTTACTACCTGAGATGAATACATGTCGCTTACTGCATTATTATACATGTAATCAGATACAAATATTAGGAAAATAACCACTATACGCTAATATATTTGTACCAAAACATTTAGACTGAGCGATGAAATAGAAAAAGACGTTGGTACGAAAACATTCACTTCATTTGGAGCTGAAAATAAATATAAGTGACATTAAAACAATAGATGACAGAATTGAGTGTAAGAGGATCGAAGTATTTAAAAGGGCGATCTTTTAAGGTATCAGAAACTTTTTAATATAAATTGAAACTCCTTATTCTGGTTATTTATTGAAGATATTTATATTTCATGGTTATTTCCTGGATAATAGCATGTTTTGTCTCCGGAAGTTCAAATGTTAAATAGAAGAAAAGAATGGCGTAGCATTGAAAAAGTGGTATTTCGTCCAGCTCCGTTATAAAGCCAATATATTTTGTAAACATTGACCAGGGAGGACTTAAAGCGACACTCACAATAATGAAAATATCAAAAACAATGGAAATAACACGAATGTTAGAAGAGAGACGCCACTTTAATAAGGAAAAAAGAGATTAGGTGTGTTAATTACATAAACACCTCTGTAGTGACCCTTCCTTGATTAATGTCGCAATATTTTTTTCAACATTGGCCCAGAGAAAGGAGGAACAGAAATTTAAGGAGGGAGACAAGACGATAATTATGAGAAAAGATGACAGGGAGGTGTGTTAAAGGCACTGGTGAAAACTGGCAACCCTTTACAGACAGACCGCGGGGGGGGGGGACCAGCCAGCACGGGACTCCAATTCTGCAGGAAGTAGTTGAAATTATGGTAATTGTCTAGAGTCCTTACCGGGCCTTATTACTGGTCTATTCACTTCAATTCTTTTACACATACCTTCACATGCACCTAAAACATCATTTTAAAGTGGGGGACAAATGCCCCCTTCCCTCTAGTCCAGCAAAATTGGGGACATGTGGGAAGGTTAGGTTAGGTTAGGTTAGGTTAGTTGTTAGGTTATGTTATGTTAGGTTAGGTTAGGTTAGGTTAGGTTACCTAACCTAACATAACCTAACCTAACTTAATGTAACCTAACCTAACCTAACATAACCTAACCTAACCTAACCTAACCTAACCTAACCTAACAACTAACCTAACCTAACCTAACCTAACCTTCCCACATGTCCCCAATTTTGCTGGACTAGAGGGAAGGGGGCATTTGTCCCCCACTTTAAAATGATGTTTTAGGTGCATGTGAAGGTATGTGTAAAAGAATTGAAGTGAATAGACCAGTAATAAGGCCCGGTAAGGACTCTAGACAATTACCCAGATTGGACCGTGCTGGTATTGTTGCAGTGACTGATATAGTGAGAGACAAGCTGCAAAGTAAAACTGAAAGAAATAGAGCCTTGACCCCTGAGATGGTGGCCATCACATTACGATATTTAGCCACAGGAAAAATGCAACAGTGCAGTTGTGATGATTTTGGAACAACGCAGCCCACTATCAGCCGTGCAATATCACAGACAATTGATGCACTGGCTGACCCAGAAGTAATCTGCCAGTTCGTGGCTTTCCCTCACACCCAGCGTGAAGTGCAGCAAAAACAGGCAGAGTTCATGCAAGTAACTCAGTTTCCCGGTGTTGTGGGAGTGATTGATGGCACTCATATAAGAATTGTGTCTCCTCATGTCGATGAACATGTATATGTGAACAGGAAACGCTATCACAGCATAAATGTGCAAGTAGTATTTGATGCTCACTATAAGATTCTTGACATTGTGGCAAGGTGGCCTGGCTCAGTCAACGATGCAAGAATACTAGATAAGTCAGCACTCAAACTGATGTTTGAGGAACAACATGTACCTGCAGGATGCTACCTTCCCGGGGACAGTGGCTATCCCTGTAAGCAGTGGCTCCTCACTCCTTACCTTCGCCCTCAAACTGTTGCACAAGCTAATTATAACAGGTGGGTTTATTTGTAAATAGTGTTCTGTTAGGTTTAGATATGCTTTGAACGAATCTAGTAGCTTTCTCCCCAGGGCCGCCCTCCCGCGTGTGCCCGCAGCCCCTACAAGAACCGGTCCCTGCCCCCCTTTGGGCACGCTCTCCTCCCAAGGCTAAGTCCCCGGGGCGTGGCCGCCCAAACTAACCCCCCTCCTCCCAACAGTTCCAGTACCTTACGATGCAGCCGAGGGGACTGACGCCACCACCACCACTGCCACCACCGCCACAACAAGGGTTATTCGAGTGGGGAACATGCTTCAGGTGTTGCCCCAAGATGCCTCAGCCCCGCAGCCCCACTTCCCCATGATAGTGCAGGCAGGGAATGTCATACAGGTGAGAGAGAGAGAGAGAGAGAGAGAGAGAGAGAGAGAGAGAGAGAGAGAGAGAGAGAGAGAGAGAGAGAGAGAGAAAGTTTTTTACATACAGAAAGGAGAGACAGAGATAGAAAATCAATCTTACTACTACTACTACTACTACTACTACTACTACTACTACTTCTGAGCACCTCCTTCCTCTCAGGTTGTTCCAGCTGACAACACGCAGGTATTAGGGGCAGAAGTCGTTGGAGTTGGTCGGGTCATGCAAGTGGTCGGAGTCCCAGGCTTTCCCCCGACCCCAGCCCCAGACCCCTGCCCCAGCCACCCCTCTCCCTGTGACCCCTGCCCAGTCATCCCTCACCCCCTCCTGCCCCCATGCGGTGCTGCCAGCGGGGGTGATGGGAGGTGGAGGTGGGCCACACACACCTGGGTTAGCTGTGGCTTGGCTTATCTCCCTCCTCAGCAGGTGAGAGAGAGAGAGAGTGTATATACATCTGTTGTTATTGTATTTATTTGTCTATATTTTCCTTACAGAGTGATTGATTGATTAAATGATATATATTGGTGTTAATATATACAGACAGACTGGTATATAGACATTCTGATATGTGATGGCCAGTCCATGGAGCACAAGGTCTTTGTGGACTAATGAATATTTTACACTAAGGTTTAAGACCAGTGTTTTATTCAGCTATCATGAAAAAAAAAAGAAAAAGACAGTACATAATTATTTAGTAAGTAATTCATAACTTTAACCCAATCAAATTATAGATACATGCAAAAAAGAATTATATCAATAACAAAAGTAAATAATAATAATAATAATAATAATAACTATTACAAATTACAAACAATTACATATGTTTATAATAGTAGAGCTGATTACAATTTGAAAACTAATAAATACAATGAATAATTACTTGTTAAGTGTTGTTTTATCAGTAATTTAAAGGAATGTAATGGTTTGTTTTTAACTGTGTCCGAGAGCCGGGTCCAGTGCTTGGTTCCTCGTGAGACGACACTCTGTTGGGCACGGGAGGTTCAGCAGAAGGGTGTCCTCAAGTTACCTGTCTGTCTTAACTGAATATCATGAGCCCGTGTCTCTTGTGTTTGTATTAAGAGCTTTGTATACAAACGCCAAGGTCTGGAATACAGTAATGTCTCCAGTTTCTAGGAGTTTAAGATCCACTGCTATGTTCGGACTTGTTACTGTTTGTCTTATTCCAAATTAGCTTTTTTGGGGCAAGAAATAATTTATGAGTGTAGGTTGCACTAGGAGAAAGAGAGAGAGAGAGAGAGAGAGAGAGAGAGAGGGAATGTTTTAGATATTATTATTATTATTATTATTATTATTATTATTATTATTATTATTATTATTATTATTATTATTATTACTGCTACATATTTCTCTCTCTCTCTCTCTCTCTCTCTCTCTCTCTCTCTCTCTCTCTCTCTCTCTCTCTCTCTCTCTCTCTCTCTCTCTTACAATAATAGTTTTACCCTTCTCTCTCATCCTCTCTCCCACTTCCACTCACTCACTCTCTCCCTCCTTTTGCAGCAAATCCCGAGGATCAACGAGGACATGGTGGACCCAGAGATTGCAGCAGCAGCGAGAGAGAGAGAGAGAAGCAAGAGAGGAGGGAGAGGAAGGAGAGGAGGAGGAGAGAGAGGGAGGCCAGGAGGGAGGCACGTCAGAGAGAGAGGGAGAGGAAGAGGTTGATTCTGTTACAACAACAACTGCAACAACAACAACAGTTAGTCAGTGAGGAGGGGGAGGGGCCGTCCTCTGATGCTGAGGATGAGGTATTGTTCAGGGTAAGTAGTAGTAGTAGTAGTAGTAATGCATCATTTTTAAACTTTCCGAGATAATCTTATTTCAACAGGTAGAGATGAAAAAGTCCTCTAACTGACAAAAAAAAACATTATCTATTTATTTTGTTATGTAGGCCAGCCAGCCGTGGGGGGGGACAAAACTTCAATAAAAGAGACTCTCTGAGGTGTGGCTCCCCAAAATAGAATTGCAAATGGTAGCCAGAATTTACATGAATACTGGAGGGTGCTGTCAGGCAAAACCAGCTCCCCATCTGTGCCTATGCAGTGTCTGGCCAGCCACTAGTGTGTTTTGGGGGCTCAGACCAGCAGATTCCCACTGTTTATTCACTGTTTGTGTTGATGCAGTGTCTGGGCAGCCACTTGTGTGTTTTGGGGGCTCAGACCAGCAGATTCCCACTGTTTATTCACTGTTTGTGTTGATCTAGTGTTTGGCCAGCCACTTGTGTGTATATAGGGGACTCAGACCAGCAGATTCCCACTGTTTATCCACTGTTTGTGTTGATGCAGTGTTTGGCCAGCCACTTGTGTGTTTTGGGGGCTCAGACCAGCAGATTCCTACTATTTATCCACTGTTTGTGTTGATCTAGTGTTTGGCCAGCCACTTGTGTTTATGTAGGGGACTCAGACCAGCAGATTCCCACTGTTTATCCACTGTTTGTGTTGATGCAGTGTTTGGCCAGCCACTTGTGTGTTTTGGGGGCTCAGACCAGCAGATTCCCACTGTTTATTCACTGTTTGTGTTGATCTAGTGTTTGGCCACCCACTTGTGTGTTTTGGGGGCTCAGACCAGCAGATTCCCACTGTTTATTCACTGTTTGTGTTGATCTAGTGTTTGGCCAGCCACTTGTGTGTATGTAGGGGACTCAGACCAGCAGATTCCCACTGTTTATCCACTGTTTGTGTTGATGCAGTGTTTGGCCAGCCACTTGTGTGTATGTAGGGGACTCAGACCAGCAGATTCCCACTGTTTATCCACTGTTTGTGTTGATGCAGTGTTTGGCCAGCCACTTGTGTGTATGTAGGGGACTCAGACCAGCAGATTCCCACTGTTTATTCACTGTTTGTGTTGATGCAGTGTTTGGCCAGCCACTTGTGTGTATGTAGGGGACTCAGACCAGCAGATTCCCACTGTTTATCCACTGTTTGTGTTGATGCAGTGTTTGGCCAACCACTTGTGTGTTTTGGGGGCTCAGACCAGCAGATTCCTACTATTTATCACTGTTTGTGTTGATCTAGTGTTTGGCCAGCCACTTGTGTTTATGTAGGGGACTCAGACCAGCAGATTCCCAC
Source organism: Scylla paramamosain (assembly GCF_035594125.1). Lineage (NCBI taxonomy): Eukaryota > Metazoa > Arthropoda > Malacostraca > Decapoda > Portunidae > Scylla > Scylla paramamosain. The sequence continues at coordinate 31,165 of NC_087153.1, read as the reverse complement.
TGTTTATCCACTGTTTGTGTTGATCTAGTGTTTGGCCAGCCACTTGTGTGTTTTGGGGGCTCAGACCAGCAGATTCCCACTGTTTATTCACTGTGTGTTGATCTAGTGTTTGGCCAGCCACTAGTGTGTTTTGGGGGCTTAGACCAGCAGATTCTCACTGTTTATTCACTGTTTGTGTTGATGCAGTGTTTGGCCAGCCACTTGTGTGTATGTAGGGGACTCAGACCAACAGATTCCCACTGTTTATCCACTGTTTGTGTTGATGCAGTGTTTGGCCAGCCACTTGTGTGTATGTAGGGGACTCAGACCAGCAGATTCCCACTGTTTATTCACTGTTTGTGTTGATGCAGTATTTGGCCAGCCACTTGTGTGTATGTAGCGGACTCAGACCAGCAGATTCCCACTGTTTATCCACTGTTTGTGTTGATGCAGTGTTTGGCCAGCCACTTGTGTGTTTTGGGGGCTCAGACCAGCAGATTCCTACTATTTATCCACTGTTTGTGTTGATCTAGTGTTTGGCCAGCCACTTGTGTTTATGTAGGGGACTCAGACCAGCAGATTCCCACTGTTTATCCACTGTTTGTGTTGATCTAGTGTTTGGCCAGCCATTTGTGTGTTTTGGGGGCTCAGACCAGCAGATTCCCACTGTTTATTCACTGTTTGTGTTGATCTAGTGTTTGGCCAGCCACTAGTGTGTTTTGGGGGCTCAGACCAGCAGATTCTCACTGTTTATTCACTGTTTGTGTTGATCTAGTGTTTGGCCAGCCACTTGTGTGTATGTAGGGGACTCAGACCAGCAGATTCCCACTGTTTATTCACTGTTTGTGTTGATGCAGTATTTGGCCAGCCACTTGTGTGTATGTAGCGGACTCAGACCAGCAGATTCCCACTGTTTATCCACTGTTTGTGTTGATGCAGTGTTTGGCCAGCCACTTGTGTGTTTTGGGGGCTCAGACCAGCAGATTCCTACTATTTATCCACTGTTTGTGTTGATCTAGTGTTTGGCCAGCCACTTGTGTTTATGTAGGGGACTCAGACCAGCAGATTCCCACTGTTTATCCACTGTTTGTGTTGATGCAGTGTTTGGCCAACCACTTGTGTGTTTTGGGGGCTCAGACCAGCAGATTCCTACTATTTATCACTGTTTGTGTTGATCTAGTGTTTGGCCAGCCACTTGTGTTTATGTAGGGGACTCAGACCAGCAGATTCCCACTGTTTATCCACTGTTTGTGTTGATCTAGTGTTTGGCCAGCCACTTGTGTGTTTTGGGGGCTCAGACCAGCAGATTCCCACTGTTTATTCACTGTTTGTGTTGATCTAGTGTTTGGCCAGCCACTAGTGTGTTTTGGGGGCTCAGACCAGCAGATTCTCACTGTTTATTCACTGTTTGTGTTGATGCAGTATTTGGCCAGCCACTTGTGTGTATGTAGCGGACTCAGACCAGCAGATTCCCACTGTTTATCCACTGTTTGTGTTGATGCAGTGTTTGGCCAGCCACTTGTGTGTTTTGGGGGCTCAGACCAGCAGATTCCTACTATTTATCCACTGTTTGTGTTGATCTAGTGTTTGGCCAGCCACTTGTGTTTATGTAGGGGACTCAGACCAGCAGATTCCCACTGTTTATCCACTGTTTGTGTTGATGCAGTGTTTGGCCAACCACTTGTGTGTTTTGGGGGCTCAGACCAGCAGATTCCTACTATTTATCACTGTTTGTGTTGATCTAGTGTTTGGCCAGCCACTTGTGTTTATGTAGGGGACTCAGACCAGCAGATTCCCACTGTTTATCCACTGTTTGTGTTGATCTAGTGTTTGGCCAGCCACTTGTGTGTTTTGGGGGCTCAGACCAGCAGATTCCCACTGTTTATTCACTGTTTGTGTTGATCTAGTGTTTGGCCAGCCACTAGTGTGTTTTGGGGGCTCAGACCAGCAGATTCTCACTGTTTATTCACTGTTTGTGTTGATCTAGTGTTTGGCCAGCCACTTGTGTGTATGTAGGGGACTCAGACCAGCAGATTCCCACTGTTTATTCACTGTTTGTGTTGATGCAGTATTTGGCCAGCCACTTGTGTGTATGTAGCGGACTCAGACCAGCAGATTCCCACTGTTTATCCACTGTTTGTGTTGATGCAGTGTTTGGCCAGCCACTTGTGTGTTTTGGGGGCTCAGACCAGCAGATTCCTACTATTTATCCACTGTTTGTGTTGATCTAGTGTTTGGCCAGCCACTTGTGTTTATGTAGGGGACTCAGACCAGCAGATTCCCACTGTTTATCCACTGTTTGTGTTGATGTAGTGTTTGGCCAGCCACTTGTGTGTTTTGGGGGCTCAGACCAGCAGATTCCCACTGTTTATTCACTGTTTGTGTTGATCTAGTGTTTGGCCAGCCACTAGTGTGTTTTGGGGGCTCAGACCAGCAGATTCTCACTGTTTATTCACTGTTTGTGTTGATCTAGTGTTTGGCCAGCCACTTGTGTGTATGTAGGGGACTCAGACCAGCAGATTCCCACTGTTTATTCACTGTTTGTGTTGATCTAGTGTTTGGCCAGCCACTTGTGTGTATGTAGGGGACTCAGACCAGCAGATTCCCACTGTTTATCCATTGTTTGTGTTGATGCAGTGTTTGGCCAGCCACTTGTGTGTATGTAGGGGACTCAGACCAGCAGATTCCCACTGTTTATCCACTGTTTGTGTTGATCAAGTGTTTGGCCAGCAACTTGTGTGTATGTAGGGGACTCAGACCAGCAGATTCCCACTGTTTATTCACTGTTTGTGTTGATGCAGTGTTTGGCCAGCCACTTGTGTGTATGTAGGGGACTCAGACCAGCAGATTCCCACTGTTTATCCACTGTTTGTGTTGATGCAGTGTTTGGCCAACCACTTGTGTGTTTTGGGGGCTCAGACCAGCAGATTCCTACTATTTATAACTGTTTGTGTTGATCTAGTGTTTGGCCAGCCACTTGTGTTTATGTAGGGGACTCAGACCAGCAGATTTCCACTGTTTATCCACTGTTTGTGTTGATCTAGTGTTTGGCCACCCACTTGTGTGTTTTGGGGGCTCAGACCAGCAGATTCCCACTGTTTATTCACTGTTTGTGTTGATCTAGTGTTTGGCCAGCCACTAGTGTGTTTTGGGGGCTCAGACCAGCAGATTCTCACTGTTTATTCACTGTTTGTGTTGATGCAGTGTTTGGCCAGCCACTTGTGTGTATGTAGGGGACTCAGACCAGCAGATTCCCACTGTTTATCCATTGTTTGTGTTGATGCAGTGTTTAGCCAGCCACTTGTGTGTATGTAGGGGACTCAGACCAGCAGATTCCCACTGTTTATCCACTGTTTGTGTTGATGCAGTGTTTGGCCAGCCACTTGTGTGTATGTAGGGGACTCAGACCAGCAGATTCCCACTGTTTATTCACTGTTTGTGTTGATGCAGTATTTGGCCAGCCACTTGTGTGTATGTAGCGGACTCAGACCAGCAGATTCCCACTGTTTATCCACTTTGTGTTGATGCAGTGTTTGGCCAGCCACTTGTGTGTTTTGGGGGCTCAGACCAGCAGATTCCTACTATTTATCCACTGTTTGTGTTGATCTAGTGTTTGGCCAGCCACTTGTGTTTATGTAGGGGACTCAGACCAGCAGATTCCCACTGTTTATCCACTGTTTGTGTTGATCTAGTGTTTGGCCAGCCATTTGTGTGTTTTGGGGGCTCAGACCAGCAGATTCCCACTGTTTATTCACTGTTTGTGTTGATCTAGTGTTTGGCCAGCCACTAGTGTGTTTTGGGGGCTCAGACCAGCAGATTCTCACTGTTTATTCACTGTTTGTGTTGATCTAGTGTTTGGCCAGCCACTTGTGTGTATGTAGGGGACTCAGACCAGCAGATTCCCACTGTTTATTCACTGTTTGTGTTGATGCAGTATTTGGCCAGCCACTTGTGTGTATGTAGCGGACTCAGACCAGCAGATTCCCACTGTTTATCCACTGTTTGTGTTGATGCAGTGTTTGGCCAGCCACTTGTGTGTTTTGGGGGCTCAGACCAGCAGATTCCTACTATTTATCCACTGTTTGTGTTGATCTAGTGTTTGGCCAGCCACTTGTGCTTATGTAGGGGACTCAGACCAGCAGATTCCCACTGTTTATCCACTGTTTGTGTTGATGTAGTGTTTGGCCAGCCACTTGTGTGTTTTGGGGGCTCAGACCAGCAGATTCCCACTGTTTATTCACTGTTTGTGTTGATCTAGTGTTTGGCCAGCCACTAGTGTGTTTTGGGGGCTCAGACCAGCAGATTCTCACTGTTTATTCACTGTTTGTGTTGATCTAGTGTTTGGCCAGCCACTTGTGTGTATGTAGGGGACTCAGACCAGCAGATTCCCACTGTTTATTCACTGTTTGTGTTGATGCAGTATTTGGCCAGCCACTTGTGTGTATGTAGCGGACTCAGACCAGCAGATTCCCACTGTTTATCCACTGTTTGTGTTGATGCAGTGTTTGGCCAGCCACTTGTGTGTTTTGGGGGCTCAGACCAGCAGATTCCTACTATTTATCCACTGTTTGTGTTGATCTAGTGTTTGGCCAGCCACTTGTGCTTATGTAGGGGACTCAGACCAGCAGATTCCCACTGTTTATCCACTGTTTGTGTTGATGTAGTGTTTGGCCAGCCACTTGTGTGTTTTGGGGGCTCAGACCAGCAGATTCCCACTGTTTATTCACTGTTTGTGTTGATCTAGTGTTTGGCCAGCCACTAGTGTGTTTTGGGGGCTCAGACCAGCAGATTCTCACTGTTTATTCACTGTTTGTGTTGATCTAGTGTTTGGCCAGCCACTTGTGTGTATGTAGGGGACTCAGACCAGCAGATTCCCACTGTTTATTCACTGTTTGTGTTGATGCAGTATTTGGCCAGCCACTTGTGTGTATGTAGCGGACTCAGACCAGCAGATTCCCACTGTTTATCCACTGTTTGTGTTGATGCAGTGTTTGGCCAGCCACTTGTGTGTTTTGGGGGCTCAGACCAGCAGATTCCTACTATTTATCCACTGTTTGTGTTGATCTAGTGTTTGGCCAGCCACTTGTGTTTATGTAGGGGACTCAGACCAGCAGATTCCCACTGTTTATCCACTGTTTGTGTTGATGCAGTGTTTGGCCAACCACTTGTGTGTTTTGGGGGCTCAGACCAGCAGATTCCTACTATTTATCACTGTTTGTGTTGATCTAGTGTTTGGCCAGCCACTTGTGTTTATGTAGGGGACTCAGACCAGCAGATTCCCACTGTTTATCCACTGTTTGTGTTGATCTAGTGTTTGGCCAGCCACTTGTGTGTTTTGGGGGCTCAGACCAGCAGATTCCCACTGTTTATTCACTGTTTGTGTTGATCTAGTGTTTGGCCAGCCACTAGTGTGTTTTGGGGGCTCAGACCAGCAGATTCTCACTGTTTATTCACTGTTTGTGTTGATCTAGTGTTTGGCCAGCCACTTGTGTGTATGTAGGGGACTCAGACCAGCAGATTCCCACTGTTTATTCACTGTTTGTGTTGATGCAGTATTTGGCCAGCCACTTGTGTGTATGTAGCGGACTCAGACCAGCAGATTCCCACTGTTTATCCACTGTTTGTGTTGATGCAGTGTTTGGCCAGCCACTTGTGTGTTTTGGGGGCTCAGACCAGCAGATTCCTACTATTTATCCACTGTTTGTGTTGATCTAGTGTTTGGCCAGCCACTTGTGTTTATGTAGGGGACTCAGACCAGCAGATTCCCACTGTTTATCCACTGTTTGTGTTGATGTAGTGTTTGGCCAGCCACTTGTGTGTTTTGGGGGCTCAGACCAGCAGATTCCCACTGTTTATTCACTGTTTGTGTTGATCTAGTGTTTGGCCAGCCACTAGTGTGTTTTGGGGGCTCAGACCAGCAGATTCTCACTGTTTATTCACTGTTTGTGTTGATCTAGTGTTTGGCCAGCCACTTGTGTGTATGTAGGGGACTCAGACCAGCAGATTCCCACTGTTTATCCACTGTTTGTGTTGATCAAGTGTTTGGCCAGCAACTTGTGTGTATGTAGGGGACTCAGACCAGCAGATTCCCACTGTTTATTCACTGTTTGTGTTGATGCAGTGTTTGGCCAGCCACTTGTGTGTATGTAGGGGACTCAGACCAGCAGATTCCCACTGTTTATCCACTGTTTGTGTTGATGCAGTGTTTGGCCAACCACTTGTGTGTTTTGGGGGCTCAGACCAGCAGATTCCTACTATTTATGACTGTTTGTGTTGATCTAGTGTTTGGCCAGCCACTTGTGTTTATGTAGGGGACTCAGACCAGCAGATTTCCACTGTTTATCCACTGTTTGTGTTGATCTAGTGTTTGGCCACCCACTTGTGTGTTTTGGGGGCTCAGACCAGCAGATTCCCACTGTTTATTCACTGTTTGTGTTGATCTAGTGTTTGGCCAGCCACTAGTGTGTTTTGGGGGCTCAGACCAGCAGATTCTCACTGTTTATTCACTGTTTGTGTTGATGCAGTGTTTGGCCAGCCACTTGTGTGTATGTAGGGGACTCAGACCAGCAGATTCCCACTGTTTATCCATTGTTTGTGTTGATGCAGTGTTTAGCCAGCCACTTGTGTGTATGTAGGGGACTCAGACCAGCAGATTCCCACTGTTTATCCACTGTTTGTGTTGATGCAGTGTTTGGCCAGCCACTTGTGTGTATGTAGGGGACTCAGACCAGCAGATTCCCACTGTTTATTCACTGTTTGTGTTGATGCAGTATTTGGCCAGCCACTTGTGTGTATGTAGCGGACTCAGACCAGCAGATTCCCACTGTTTATCCACTTTGTGTTGATGCAGTGTTTGGCCAGCCACTTGTGTGTTTTGGGGGCTCAGACCAGCAGATTCCTACTATTTATCCACTGTTTGTGTTGATCTAGTGTTTGGCCAGCCACTTGTGTTTATGTAGGGGACTCAGACCAGCAGATTCCCACTGTTTATCCACTGTTTGTGTTGATCTAGTGTTTGGCCAGCCATTTGTGTGTTTTGGGGGCTCAGACCAGCAGATTCCCACTGTTTATTCACTGTTTGTGTTGATCTAGTGTTTGGCCAGCCACTAGTGTGTTTTGGGGGCTCAGACCAGCAGATTCTCACTGTTTATTCACTGTTTGTGTTGATCTAGTGTTTGGCCAGCCACTTGTGTGTATGTAGGGGACTCAGACCAGCAGATTCCCACTGTTTATTCACTGTTTGTGTTGATGCAGTATTTGGCCAGCCACTTGTGTGTATGTAGCGGACTCAGACCAGCAGATTCCCACTGTTTATCCACTGTTTGTGTTGATGCAGTGTTTGGCCAGCCACTTGTGTGTTTTGGGGGCTCAGACCAGCAGATTCCTACTATTTATCCACTGTTTGTGTTGATCTAGTGTTTGGCCAGCCACTTGTGCTTATGTAGGGGACTCAGACCAGCAGATTCCCACTGTTTATCCACTGTTTGTGTTGATGTAGTGTTTGGCCAGCCACTTGTGTGTTTTGGGGGCTCAGACCAGCAGATTCCCACTGTTTATTCACTGTTTGTGTTGATCTAGTGTTTGGCCAGCCACTAGTGTGTTTTGGGGGCTCAGACCAGCAGATTCTCACTGTTTATTCACTGTTTGTGTTGATCTAGTGTTTGGCCAGCCACTTGTGTGTATGTAGGGGACTCAGACCAGCAGATTCCCACTGTTTATTCACTGTTTGTGTTGATCTAGTGTTTGGCCAGCCACTTGTGTGTATGTAGGGGACTCAGACCAGCAGATTCCCACTGTTTATCCATTGTTTGTGTTGATGCAGTGTTTGGCCAGCCACTTGTGTGTATGTAGGGGACTCAGACCAGCAGATTCCCACTGTTTATCCACTGTTTGTGTTGATGCAGTGTTTGGCCAGCCACTTGTGTGTATGTAGGGGACTCAGACCAGCAGATTCCCACTGTTTATTCACTGTTTGTGTTGATGCAGTATTTGGCCAGCCACTTGTGTGTATGTAGCGGACTCAGACCAGCAGATTCCCACTGTTTATCCACTGTTTGTGTTGATGCAGTGTTTGGCCAGCCACTTGTGTGTTTTGGGGGCTCAGACCAGCAGATTCCTACTATTTATCCACTGTTTGTGTTGATCTAGTGTTTGGCCAGCCACTTGTGTTTATGTAGGGGACTCAGACCAGCAGATTCCCACTGTTTATCCACTGTTTGTGTTGATCTAGTGTTTGGCCAGCCACTTGTGTGTTTTGGGGGCTCAGACCAGCAGATTCCCACTGTTTATTCACTGTTTGTGTTGATCTAGTGTTTGGCCAGCCACTAGTGTGTTTTGGGGGCTCAGACCAGCAGATTCTCACTGTTTATTCACTGTTTGTGTTGATCTAGTGTTTGGCCAGCCACTTGTGTGTATGTAGGGGACTCAGACCAGCAGATTCCCACTGTTTATTCACTGTTTGTGTTGATGCAGTATTTGGCCAGCCACTTGTGTGTATGTAGCGGACTCAGACCAGCAGATTCCCACTGTTTATCCACTGTTTGTGTTGATGCAGTGTTTGGCCAGCCACTTGTGTGTTTTGGGGGCTCAGACCAGCAGATTCCTACTATTTATCCACTGTTTGTGTTGATCTAGTGTTTGGCCAGCCACTTGTGCTTATGTAGGGGACTCAGACCAGCAGATTCCCACTGTTTATCCACTGTTTGTGTTGATGTAGTGTTTGGCCAGCCACTTGTGTGTTTTGGGGGCTCAGACCAGCAGATTCCCACTGTTTATTCACTGTTTGTGTTGATCTAGTGTTTGGCCAGCCACTAGTGTGTTTTGGGGGCTCAGACCAGCAGATTCTCACTGTTTATTCACTGTTTGTGTTGATCTAGTGTTTGGCCAGCCACTTGTGTGTATGTAGGGGACTCAGACCAGCAGATTCCCACTGTTTATTCACTGTTTGTGTTGATGCAGTATTTGGCCAGCCACTTGTGTGTATGTAGCGGACTCAGACCAGCAGATTCCCACTGTTTATCCACTGTTTGTGTTGATGCAGTGTTTGGCCAGCCACTTGTGTGTATGTAGGGGACTCAGACCAGCAGATTCCCACTGTTTATTCACTGTTTGTGTTGATCTAGTGTTTGGCCAGCCACTTGTGTTTATGTAGGGGACTCAGACCAGCAGATTCCCACTGTTTATCCACTGTTTGTGTTGATGCAGTGTTTGGCCAACCACTTGTGTGTTTTGGGGGCTCAGACCAGCAGATTCCTACTATTTATCACTGTTTGTGTTGATCTAGTGTTTGGCCAGCCACTTGTGTTTATGTAGGGGACTCAGACCAGCAGATTCCCACTGTTTATCCACTGTTTGTGTTGATCTAGTGTTTGGCCAGCCACTTGTGTGTTTTGGGGGCTCAGACCAGCAGATTCCCACTGTTTATTCACTGTTTGTGTTGATCTAGTGTTTGGCCAGCCACTAGTGTGTTTTGGGGGCTCAGACCAGCAGATTCTCACTGTTTATTCACTGTTTGTGTTGATCTAGTGTTTGGCCAGCCACTTGTGTGTATGTAGGGGACTCAGACCAGCAGATTCCCACTGTTTATTCACTGTTTGTGTTGATGCAGTGTTTAGCCAGCCACTTGTGTGTATGTAGGGGACTCAGACCAGCAGATTCCCACTGTTTATTCACTGTTTGTGTTGATGCAGTGTTTGGCCAGCCACTTGTGTGTATGTAGGGGACTCAGACCAGCAGATTCCCACTGTTTATCCACTGTTTGTGTTGATGCAGTGTTTGGCCAGCCACTTGTGTGTTTTGGGGGCTCAGACCAGCAGATTCCCACTGTTTATCCACTGTTTGTGTTGATCTAGTGTTTGGCCAGCCACTTGTGTTTATGTAGGGGACTCAGACCAGCAGATTCCCACTGTTTATCCACTGTTTGTGTTGATCTAGTGTTTGGCCAGCCACTTGTGTGTTTTGGGGGCTCAGACCAGCAGATTCCCACTGTTTATTCACTGTTTGTGTTGATCTAGTGTTTGGCCAGCCACTAGTGTGTTTTGGGGGCTCAGACCAGCAGATTCTCACTGTTTATTCACTGTTTGTGTTGATCTAGTGTTTGGCCAGCCACTTGTGTGTATGTAGGGGACTCAGACCAGCAGATTCCCACTGTTTATTCACTGTTTGTGTTGATGCAGTATTTGGCCAGCCACTTGTGTGTATGTAGCGGACTCAGACCAGCAGATTCCCACTGTTTATCCACTGTTTGTGTTGATGCAGTGTTTGGCCAGCCACTTGTGTGTTTTGGGGGCTCAGACCAGCAGATTCCTACTATTTATCCACTGTTTGTGTTGATCTAGTGTTTGGCCAGCCACTTGTGTTTATGTAGGGGACTCAGACCAGCAGATTCCCACTGTTTATCCACTGTTTGTGTTGATGTAGTGTTTGGCCAGCCACTTGTGTGTTTTGGGGGCTCAGACCAGCAGATTCCCACTGTTTATTCACTGTTTGTGTTGATCTAGTGTTTGGCCAGCCACTAGTGTGTTTTGGGGGCTCAGACCAGCAGATTCTCACTGTTTATTCACTGTTTGTGTTGATCTAGTGTTTGGCCAGCCACTTGTGTGTATGTAGGGGACTCAGACCAGCAGATTCCCACTGTTTATCCACTGTTTGTGTTGATCAAGTGTTTGGCCAGCAACTTGTGTGTATGTAGGGGACTCAGACCAGCAGATTCCCACTGTTTATTCACTGTTTGTGTTGATGCAGTGTTTGGCCAGCCACTTGTGTGTATGTAGGGGACTCAGACCAGCAGATTCCCACTGTTTATCCACTGTTTGTGTTGATGCAGTGTTTGGCCAACCACTTGTGTGTTTTGGGGGCTCAGACCAGCAGATTCCTACTATTTATGACTGTTTGTGTTGATCTAGTGTTTGGCCAGCCACTTGTGTTTATGTAGGGGACTCAGACCAGCAGATTTCCACTGTTTATCCACTGTTTGTGTTGATCTAGTGTTTGGCCACCCACTTGTGTGTTTTGGGGGCTCAGACCAGCAGATTCCCACTGTTTATTCACTGTTTGTGTTGATCTAGTGTTTGGCCAGCCACTAGTGTGTTTTGGGGGCTCAGACCAGCAGATTCTCACTGTTTATTCACTGTTTGTGTTGATGCAGTGTTTGGCCAGCCACTTGTGTGTATGTAGGGGACTCAGAC
>NC_087153.1:0-15000 GCF_035594125.1 Scylla paramamosain | reverse complement strand
AGAAAAGGAGGAGGAGGAGGAAGAAGAAGAAAAATAATCACATTAAGCTGGAGAGGAAAGCAAGAATAAGCAGGAAGGAGGAGGAGGAGGAGGGGAGGAGGAGGAGGAGGAGCAGCAGGAGGAGGAAGAGGAGGAGGAGGAGGAAGGCTAAGCAGGAGATACCCTCCCTTGCTCTAGTTCAGCAGGAGGCATGGCCGGAGGAGGAGGAGGAGGAGGAGGAACAGCTTTTTTGGGAGTTCTTAAAGATCGCGTACCTTGAGGCTGCTCCTCCTCCTCCTCCTCCTCCTCCTCTTCCTCCTCCTCCTCCTCCTCCTCCTCCCTCCTCCTCCTCCTCCTCTCTCTCTCTCTCTCCTCTCTCTCTCTCTCTCTCTCTCTCTCTCTCTCTCTCTCTCTCTCTCTCTCTCTCTCTCTCTCTCTCTCTCTCTCTCTCTCTCTCTCTCTCTCTCTCTCTCTCTCTCTCTCTCTCTCTCTCTCTCTCCTTCTCTCTCTCTCTCTCTCTCTCTCTCTCTCTCTCTCTCTCTCTCTCTCTCTCTCTCTCTCTCTCTCTCTCTCTCTCTCTCTCTCTCTCTCTCTCTCTACAGCCTACAGACTCACTATTTGCTTAACCACACCTCTTGCCTGAAACAAATGAAAAACTTTTATCCTTCTCCAATCACATTTCAATTTTGTACTTAGTCACAATCACACAGTATATGTTGTTAATTTCAACTTTACAACAAGGTGACAACATTTCATCTATTTATACATACTTTTTATTATTAAAGCTTATCTTATAATTATTTCTGAAGAGATTGACTAATTTTTGTAGTATTTATGACTTAGAACTATGATAAAGCTATGAATTGATATAATTCCTGATTTGTTTTATCTTTTCATTATCCTTCCTTTGTTAATTGAGCATTTTATATTACTTAGCTTAAAAATGCAAGAACGGTTCAGAAGTATTCAACCTTGGGCTAAGGGCCAAAATTATGGTATCATTCAAAATGTCCTTCAAAGAAAGCCCTCTGTAATCCAACACACTTAGCCCATTAATCCTTCCATTTTTCATCAATTTGTTCAACATTCATATTTTTCCCTTATAGGGTTGAACAATTTTCATGGGTTCAGAGCAAAAGGCTTCCTCATTCCTCCCCAAGGTATTCTCGGATGGTAAGCAGGTTTGACTCTGGAGCAAACCTGACCAAGGGCTACTGCCCAAGGCTACAGAGGTTCCTCTCCCTGAGGCTGAATGCACAATGTGAGATGGTTCTGTTATGTGGATGAATGTCATGGTGGATAGCAATGCCACCACATTCCTACAATCATCCATCACTCCACTGCTCAAACGCTTCTGCAACCAATGATAGGTATGCTGCCACATTCTGCATGGTCTCCTTGGCTCTCAGATAAGGATACTGTCAACAGGTTTGGGATTGCCAAAAAATCATAAGGAGCTATGTCTGAAAAGTCCAGAGAGAGAGAGAGAGAGAAAGGATGAAGCAAAGGAAGAGTCAAGAGGGAGGAAGAGAGAGTAGGACAAGAAAAAACAGAACAAATAAATCCCCTACACGTCTTGTCTCCATTCACACAAGCCATGAAAAGCTTGTCCATCCCTGAGTGCTCAGAAGCAGTGTTCCACTGATGATGTGGAAACTTGAGACACCCAATCATTTAATGGGCTTTAGTAGGTTTTGTCACCAGTCTTCTGTGTGTCACTGACTACATTTTGAAATTTTTATCTGTTCTATTTAATTTTGTGTGTATGTACACAATGTTTATGGTCAATAAACTATTTATAAAACTATTTATCTGTGTGAGTAAGATAAAAGCAGTTATTGTTATTATTATTATTATTATTATTATTATTATTATTATTATTATTATTATTATTATTATTATTATTATTATTATTATTACACATTTTCCTCCTTGTATTTAAATATTATTATTATTATTATTATTATTATTATTATTATTATTATTATTATTATTATTATTATTATTATTATCATGAATTGTTCTTGTTTATAAATAAAATACTGTAACTGATTATTATTTTTTTTATCATTCATTTAGACTCTCTCTCTCTCTCTCTCTCTCTCTCTCTCTCTCTCTCTCTCTCTCTCTCTCTCTCTCTCTCTCTCTCTCTCTCTCTCTCTCTCTCTCTCGAATAAAATGACTGGTGAGGAACTCTAATAATTAAAGTGCTAAAAAATCCATTAAACTACGAGAAATAAGACAAATAATTAATGACACACCTAATAACACAAACAAGGAGTAATAAACAAAACTTAAGCCAGAAAACACGAAAAGATAAAACTATCATATAAAGAAATACGAAGTTAAAAAAAAAATCATGAATATCAAATAAATAACTCACATATAATCAATAAACACGTAAGGAACAGTAAATAAACAATTAAGCCATTCATTGCAAGGGCCACAGTCAGAAAGTGAAAAAAAAAAAAAAATGCTTAGTTAAATACCGAGGCTAAATAAAACAAGGAATTAGACAAATGACAAATAATTAATAAATACATAAGGAATAATGAATAAACAAAAATTAAGCCAGGAAGACTATTATAATTATTGCAAGGAGACGATATGTATGTATGTATTGTATGTAATTCGAGGTTAAAATGGCTCAAATCTGACCCAACAGCAGGCCATAAGTGAAGGTGTTCCTCAAGGCAGGGAAGGGGGGAGCAATGAATAGGGGAGGGGCTATAAACTATTGGGGGGATATTAATTAATGACGCATCCAGTTTAGCGTGTGTGTATATTTCGCGTTGTGATAATTTAAAGGTTTTCTCGCGTTTTTATCTTTATTTATTTATTGATTTTATTTATTTATTTTATTTTTTTGGCAGGTGTTATATTTGTTGAGTGTTTTAAGTAACTGTGGCTCATTGCATCAAAACTCCATTCATTACCTTCGTGGGAAGGTTCAATTTGGCAAGGTTTTATTTCGCATTTTGGGTTTTGTAGTAAATTATGCATTTTCTCATATTTTTCTTTGCTGGTATTGTCCCTTCCACGCCATATATGACTGGAAAGTTGGGGGCGCCTTCCCCCCCCCCCCACCCTCCACTGCTACGTTTTTTTTTCTTAATCAGTCAGTCAACCAATCAATCAATCCCTTCATGAATCATACCCATTTCCAGGTGTCACCCCCACCCATAGATCTCTCATTCTGTCATGTATGAACAAGTGCTAAGGGCAAGCTGAACAAGTACAAAGGGCAAGCCAGCTGTCTCTTTTAATATTCTTGCCTGAAATAACATTACAAATGAGGGTCTATTAATCATCCATTAAATAATCCATTTTTATTGCTTTCTCATTCTTCTTCCTCTGTGTATTGTTAAATTGGATGGTTATATCATTGTCCCTTCCTGTGTTTTAGTGTGCCATTACCTGTCCTCTCTTCCAGCTGATATTTAGTTTGTACTAAAATAGACTGGCATAACTTTACAATTTATACACAAATAACAACATAAACCAATAATGCATTGATATTATGCATGATAGGAGTGGACATTTCCACTCTACATCATTAATGAATGCATGATGAGACGCACACTATTACAAAGCTAATGAGTTCAATACAAACACTCAATAACAATTTCAATAACTTTATTAAAAATAGCAATCTTTATAAATCATGAAACCAACATCAAATGCACAATAATGCAAACACTTTTTACACACACACTCTTTAATGATATTTCCTAATATACAGTATAATTCCAAACAGAGAGAGAGAGAGAGAGAGAGAGAGAGAGAGAGAGAGAGAGAGAGAGAGAGAGAGAGAGAGAGAGAGAGAGAGAGAGAGAGAGAGAGAGAGAGAGAGAGAGAGAGAGAGTGATGAACTACCTGGGGTCATAAATGCAAAGTACAGGTATCAGTCAGGCAAAGCATAGTGCTTGCCTGTCTCATATGGAATGTAAAAACATGGCTTCATATCATTCCAGACCTGGGATTATGGCCAAAAGTTACCAAGCAGTGCTGAGCAAAATCCAGTACAGTAATATTCAGTATCATTGAATTACTGACAAAGTAAAGATCATTATGTGCAATGATACTCACTACCTAGGAGCATTTCAGGTTACTACCAAGAGTCTGACCATGCTGGCAGGGATGGTTAGGCTACAACACATTACATACTTCTCCATTCAAATCAGTCAGCTGATTAAATGGTGAGTTAAACCATTTTGATCATCTAAATCATATTAAGGCATTGGATGAGACCTGGACAGCTTGGGTCAACACCATACATAGGTAACTCCACTACTCTGTGGGAGACACTTGATTGTGGCAAGAGTCATCACAATACCAAACACCATCCTTGACAAAGCACAGCATGGCCCACTCATCCACAGGAACCCAGCCATCTCTAAGGGAGCAAATTAATGCTGCCCAGTGTCACTCCTCATCACTTTTAGGGAATAAGAAGTAGATCCCACCCCAGCACCATCTTTACATAGAATATAATACAGAGGATAGAGAAGGAATACAAACAGGGCACATGGTATGGTATAGAACACCAACCCTCACTTTTGGAAAACCCCAGCCACTCAGTAGGAGGACTGAGTGGCTGGAATACATGGAATACAAAGTGCATGGAATACAGTAGTATTCCATGCAGTTTTTAATACATATAATATATTATAGTGAAAGGAACATATTTATATAACATATATATAAGGACGCTGCTTATCTTCTCGAGCTGCTGAAGGTCATGATCTGCTTCCTTTTCCTGCACCAGCTTTGATATCAAATCCTGCAGGAAACAACTGTGTTAATTCACATTTTGAATAAATCTAATAGATGAAATTTCACTTACAACACCTTATGTGTCTCTGGTGACTCATGGAGGACAGATACATCACCTGAGAGTAAATGGTCAGTGAAGAAGTTGACCCTTGATCCTGGCTAATCACATTAAGTACATTAAACACTCCTGTTAACTAATAAATGAGGGATAGATTTCTCTGGAAGGTTACATTACACTACTTCCCTGGCATTTGAAAACATTTTGCTCTACATGAACTCATATGGAAGCTTTACTGCAACATTAAATCTCAGCTAGATGCCAGATGGTGTAGCCTCCATCACAGAGCAAGGTAATGATATTGAAGGCTTAGTACTTTGGTCAACACCTGAATAAGAACCGTTTGAGATGCAGCAGAGATCACTAACCTGCCCAGCAATTGAATAAGAAGTGTGTGAGATGCAGCAGAGATCACTAACCTGCAAGCAATTGAATAAGAAGTGTGTGAGATGCAGCAGAAATCACTAATCTGCCACCTCCTTCATGCTGCAAGTTAACCTGCTCTCCAGGACCCTGTGAGCCTCCTGCAGTTGTTGCAGCTTCTGTTAAAGCTCAGTTCCTCCCAATCCTGTTGTTTCTCCTGATAAAACAATAAGTTTGTTTCTCTCAACTTTTCTTAATACAGCCTCAATAAACAAATCCAATAACAATGCTTTTATTTTGTTATTAATTCAAAAAATAGAGCAACAGTGAGGAAAAATTATTTGCTTTATTATTAGAGAATATAAACTTTCTTACCTTTTGGTTCAGTTATGACATCTTCAGACAACTTTTCATGAGCAAAAGATTCTCCCAGCAGTTTGTTATACTTATCCCCTCTCACAGTCTAGCTGAACCTGAAGACTGCTGCACTCACTCTCCAACCTGCTAACCTCAGATGTCAGTGTAGCCACTTGACCCAGCAATTTCCCCTTGGTATCTGTACCTGGAGGTGAAAAATCGATGCAACAGAGGGCCAGCCAAGAATGACCAATGGAAGTAATTAGACGTAATGTAAGAAGTGGGTATAAGACTAAGGGAAATAGAAGGGCAATGGAGAGAGGGTTAGATGCACCAGAAATTGTCTGTGGAGCCAGGAAAAATTTAAACTTGTAACAGAGATAACTAAGAGCAACTGTGAATGAATAAATGTGATGTGGCCTCCACCCATGACTGGGAAAATGCAAAAGCAGCACCTCAGACACCAGGACCATGATGACTGGCAGCTCCCAAAATTAGCTGCTGGCTTTTGTACTCCTAGTCACCACAGGAGGCTCATCCACAGCTAATCCTATCAGCTGATCATCTTGGGTGAAGTAATTGTTTATCAGTCTGGCTGTTGAGTCCTGATGCTGAGATGTGTGTGTGTGTGTGTGTGTGTGTGTGTGTGTGTGTGTCGTGTGTGTGTGTGTGTGTGTGTGTGTGTGCACTTTGGAAATCCTCCCTCCAAGGAGAATGTCAGTTTGATATACAAATATATATTCATGTGGATGTTAGCTCACATTTAGCTTCTGAGTTCTCACATGAAGACGTGCCATCCTTGTCTTTTTCCTCTGAGGGAGTGACTTTATACTCTGTGATAAGTGCATGCAGCTCACTATTCTGTCTTGTGATGTTTTTTATTTCTATCTGTGAAAGGACACAAGAAGGCAGGTAAGTTAACTTGTTTAACATGCCACATCATTTTATATATATTATGCCAAGTTTAAACAGGAAAGCCTCACCAGAAGCATCAACTAAAGACCAAAGTGATTAACAAATCTTTCACTTTACCACCCTTAATGACAAAAGCTGCTGATGTAGCATCCCATCCATATCCTGCATTTTTACACCTTCATGATTCCAACACTGCATCATTTGTTCATGTCTTAAAGACACGGTCATGACAGAGTAGTCCTCACACTCCTGTCAGTGCTCTTCTGCATACACTTGAGCCTTGCACACTCCAAGCATTCCTTCCACTCATCCTTCCACATCTAAAGCACCATAGTACTCTCCACCCATTTTTAAGGAAACTGTCTCCATGCATAAACAAACACACAACCTCACGTACTCCATGTATTGTTTTCAGTAATGATTAATCTTACAAAGTAAACCAAACTAATATACAACGACACTTGTGGTACCTTTGAAAGTTTGAGGTTATCTTCTAGTTGTTTAATCAGCTCTGTCAACGTGATATTTTCTTGAGCAAGGTGGTCGTGGCTCAGGCCATTCTCTTCAAAGTGGCTGTGGTTGTGGACCGTCACCAGCTGACCACTAAGGGACTCTGTCTTCTCCCACAACACAGTGATCTCGCGCTCTTTCTGCAACGCCTTTTGCCTGGTGAACAGCGTGGCAAGTGCACATACATTAGAACAGTATGTGACCAATGACGTCTCCATTCTACATTGCCATGACAAGAATACAGGGCTTTACTGAACATAAACCAAGGACGCCTCCATTCTACATTGCCATGACAAGAATACGGGGCTTTACTGAAACATAAACCAAGGACGCCTCCATTCTACATTGCCTTCCTTCTTATCTTTCTCCTTTCCTTCTCCATCTTCCTCCTCCTCCTCCTCCTCCTCCTCCTCTCCTTCCTCTTTCTTTCCACCTTCCTCCTCCTCTTGTGACTCTTCACTCTCTTCCTCCTCGTCCTCCTCCTCCCCCTGTGCTTCCCTCCTCTGAAAGAAAAGACTTGTTTAAAAAGCAAGCAAATATAGTAGTAATAGTAAAAAAAAAGTCAAGTAAATGAAAGTTTATACACATATGAAATTAGTGAAAATTTGACACCAAACATTCTCTATCTGTAACATTACATCAGAATGACGAGAACACAAGATATGAAAAGTGAAAGGGACTGATGTATATAACAAAGAAAAACACTGTATAATGACATATGACAGGAAAATAATCTTGTATACTTGAGTCCCTTAAATACTTGCTTCCTTGTATATTAACTCCCAAAATGCTCATTCCTTGTACTCTCATTTTCAAAACACCTCTTCCTTATATATTGTCACTCAAACACTCCTTTCTTGTACACTTATTCCCAAATCATTCCTGTCTTCCTGTATTCTCATTCTCCAAACACTCCTGCCTCTGCACACCCAGTTCCTCAAAACATTTCTTCATTGTTTACTCATTCCCCAAACACACCAACTTTCTTGTATACTTAGCTCTCAAAAGATGCATTTTTAAACATCCATAACTCCTTTTATTTTCATTCCCCAAACACTCCTGGCTGTGCACACTCCAGCACGTTAACACCACACACACATTCACACTCTTAATATCATCTGTCAGCCCCTAGTGGAAAGGGACAATCTTGTGGCCCACCATACTACACCTCAGGAGGTCAGACACAGCATTCAGTTAACAAAAAATCACATTAACACCCACTCCCCACAGAACATAGTAACACAAAATCAGATTAACACTCACCCCAACGTCACATTCACAAGACAAGTTCTCATCCCACAGCCGTAAACTGTTTGCGGCCACCTACGAGGACCTTGCCAAGAAGATGCTTGCCTACACAACCCCAACGGACACAGCTCTGTACCGGCGCATCCCGGCTAACACGACAGGCCTCGCCAGCATCCTCTTCTTCATCGAGCGACTCCAGAGGTGCTACATACCCACGGGGGAGAAGCCTGTTAGCATGGGAGTTGCTGCTGGCTGGTACATGTTGTCAGCTCTCCTACAACAAGGTGAGGACCTGTTGAGGTGTAAGACTGGTCAGTTCAAGTGTTGGAGCATTTAGTGGTTTGGTAAGACGGCTGGTACATGTTGCCAGCCCTCCTACAGCAGGGTGAGGACCCTGTTGGGGTATGAGACTAAGTTGAATGCAAGGGTAGTGGTGTTTAATGTTTGATAAGATGGGAATACAGAAAGACAGTTATTAAAGGATATATTTAAAACTGGGAAACTTTACATGATACCTGGTGTATTTTCATAATTGAGCTGATATTAACTTGAATTAGTTCTGGCATGAGCAATATAAGCAAGTGGTGTTAATATGACTGATATGGATATCAAGTAATGTATTTAATTTTATCAGTAGTTCTCTTCATATGATGATATCAACAGTTTTCCTTAGTAAGATATGGAGATATAAATCTTTTAGAAATGATGAGAAAAACTCTTAAATTGCATTTTCAGCTCTGAAACATTTTAAAATGGTCTTTTCTACATTTTTAAATTTAAAAAGATGTGTTACTTTCAAAGATTTTAAATTGCCTTTGCATCATCCTCCATGTCTTAAAATTGCCTTTTCATGGCATCTTTCCCTCCTCCTCTTCCTCCTGCAGGCTCCAACACCTACCCAATCAGCACTGCAGCACGGGTAATCTACTGGGTTGGCTACAGTGTGTCCCTCATTGTGTACACATCATACTCTGCCACACTGGTCTCACATCTTGCTGTGGAGCAGCCTGCACCTCTGCCATTCAGCAACCTGCGGGACCTGTCTAGGCAGTCAGGCTGGGATGCTGGATGCAACAACAATGACCTCTTCCAAGTGACAGCCTCGGTGGGTCCTTGGCTTCTTGCTGTGTGAACTGATATTACCATCCAGTGGTTGAGAGTTGAGGAGAGAGAGAGAGAGAGAGAGAGAGAGAGAGAGACGAGAGAGAGAGAGAGAGAGAGATGAGAGAGAGAGAGAGAGAGAGAGAGAGAGAGAGAGAGAGAGAGAGAGAGAGAGAGAGAGAGAGAGAGAGAGAGAGTAGAGAGAGAGAGAGAGAGAGAGAGAGAGAGAGAGAGAGAGAGAGAGAGAGAGAGAGAGAGAGAGAGAGAGAGAGGGGGAGAGAGAGAGAGAGAGAGAGAGAGAGAGAGAGAGAGAGAGAGAGAGAGAGAGAGAGAGAGAGAGAGAGAGAGAGAGAGAGAGAGAGAGAGAGAGAGAGAGAGAGAGAGAGAGAGAGAGAGAGAGAGAGAGAGAGAGAGAGAGAGAGAGAGAGAGAGAGAGAGAGAGAGAGAGAGAGAGAGAGAGAGAGAGAGAGAGAGAGAGAGAGAGAGAGAGAGAGAGAGAGAGAGAGAGAGAGAGAGAGAGAGAGAGAGAGAGAGAGAGAGAGAGAGAGAGAGAGAGAGAGAGAGAGAGAGAGAGAGAGAGAGAGAGAGAGAGAGAGAGAGAGAGAGAGAGAGAGAGAGAGAGAGAGAGAGAGAGAGAGAGAGAGAGAGAGAGAGAGAGAGAGAATTTTGTTCAGTGCCAGATTTAGGAGTCCACAAAAAGACCAGCTGCCCAGGAGCCTCCACAATCTGGGGTCTCCACAATCTGAGGAGTCTCCCACATAAATATTCTGTAAGTGAAAGAAACTTAAATTAATCAAACACTAGTTTTCTATGAACTAAATATTTTTTTTATTACTATCAAAATAACCACTTGTTTCATTTACACTAAATAAATATGTTCCTTTCACTATAATATATTATATGTATTAAAAACTGCATGGAATACAGATACAAAAATATTAATATAAATATTTCAGGTAGATGGCCTCCACACTCAGGCTGCTCACAGGCCTCCACAGACACAAATCCAGCCCTTGATTTGTAAATTAATTATTTTATTTAATTATTTATTTTTCCTTTGTAAGAGGAGCACTGCCTTAGGGAGGGAGAGAGAGAAAGAGAATAATAAAAAAAAAAAAAAAAAAAAAAAAAAAACCGATGCCATTTCTTTACAGAAATGGCATCTGTAATAATAATCTGTTATATGCCATAATAAATTATGGCATATAACATAAAATGTTATATGCCATTTGATAACAGTTTTCTATAGATCTAAGTGTAACTCAGTAAGTTTGTAACACAATCTTCCCTTTCCTAAATCCAAATTGCTTTATTATCACTGGGAGAGGCTGGGATGGACTGGGAGAGGCTGGAATGCACTGAGAGAGGCTGGGATGGACTGGGAGAAGCTAGGATGCACTGGGAGAGGCTGGGATGGACTGGGAGAGGCTGGAATGCACTGAGAGAGGCTGGGATGGACTGGGAGAGGCTGAAATGCACTGGGAGAGGCTGGGATGGACTGGGAGAGGCTGGGATGGACTGGGAGAGTCTAGGATGCACTGGGAGAGGCTGGGATGGACTGGGAGAGGCTGGGATGGACTGGGAGAGGCTGGAATGCACTGAGAGAGGCTGGGATGGACTGGGAGAGGCTGGGATGGACTGGGAGAGGCTGGGAATGCACTGAGAGAGGCTGGGATGGACTGGGAGAGGCTAGGATACACTGGGAGAGGCTGGGATGAAAAGGCTGGGGCTGGGGCTGAGGCTGGGGGAAAAGGTCAAGAATGTTGGGTGTATCTCCAAGACAGTCAGGAATACGAGTAGGGTGTTGCACCAATTGCTCTAGGTCATGGAGGATAGCAAAGTTGTAGGCTAGTTCACCAGGATGGTCAGTGAAGGGAGAGGAAAGCCAAAGCTGGTGGTGAACATTGAAGTCTCCAAGAATGGAGATCTCTGCAAAAGGGAAGAGGGTCAGAATGTGCTCCACTTTGGAAGTTAAGTAGTTAAAGAATTTCTTATAATCAGAGGAGTTAGGTGAGAGGTATACAGCACAGATAAATTTAGTATGAGAGTGACTCTGTAGTCGTAGCCAGATGGTGGAAAACTCAGAAGATTCAAGAGCGTGGGCACGAGAGCAGGTTAAAATCATTGTGCACATAAATGCAGCATCCAGCTTTGGACTGAAAATGAGGATAGAGAAAGTAAGAGGGAACAGAAAAGGAGCTACTGTCAGTTGCCTCAGACACCTGAGTTTCAGTGAGGAAAAGAAGATGAGGTTTTAGAAGAGGAGAGGTGGTGTTCTACAGATTGAAAATTAGATCTTTGACTGCGAATGTTGCAGAAGTTAATGAAGAAAAAGTTGAGGGGGGTGTCAAGACACTTAGGGTCTTTGACAGAAAGGCAGTCTGACCTGGGGACATTTATGGTCCCCTCCCCAGATGGGGACTACGAGGCTGGTGTAGGAGTCGCCACGATGATTTTAAAATTTTTGAGTGAAGGGTGTGTGTGTTATTAGGTGCTTGTAGTTTTGTGTGGAGGAAGAGAGTTGTCTTTAGAGGGCAGGCTATGACTGCCCCCTTGTGTTGTGAGACACAAAGGGAAACGTTCAGCGAGGTCACAGCTGGGTTTAATTGATAAGTTCACAGCACCCCCTGAACAGTGCTTTAGACCTCACTGGTAGTAATTATCATTTAGGCAGATGTCTACTGCCTCCTCATATATATATATATATATATATATATATATATATATATATATATATATATATATATATATATATATATATACCCAGCCAACATTGGATAATGGGAGGCATGTGGGTGTTTTGTGGGCTACTTTATGGGTCCCATGTGGGCTACCCACATTACTGTAAAACACAGGTTGTTCTTGGAGATTTAAACTTTTTGTATTTATAAATATTGATTCACATGACAGTAAAGATTCATTTTACTAACATGCCAGTTTCTCTTAAACCAAGCAATTTACGTGTAATCTTATCTTACAAATGGCTTGAGGCATTCTCTAACCCTCTTGGAAAGTCGACAGATATAAGTAATACTGCTAATTTTCATTGAAATATTAAAAGAAAATTAAATAAATAAATAAATAAATAAATAAAATAAATAAATAAATAAATAAATAAAAATCTTTTGGTTCAGTGATGTTCCTCATTTTTTGTCCAAGGTTCTAACCATACCTAAACTAACTTAACCACACCAAAACTAACCTAACCATACCTGCTGTAACCAAACCATACCTAAACTAACTTGACCACACCAAAACTAACCTAACCATACCTGCTGTAATCTAACCATACCTAAACTAACTTAACCACATCCAAACCTAACCACACCCAAACTAACCTAACTGTACTTGGTGTAATCTAACCATACCCAAAACTAACCTAACTACACCCAACCATATCAAACCTAACCTAACCATACCTAAACTCAAGGCAAGGTATGGCGTGTCTAGCCAGTGGTAGCCATAATTATTTCCTATTTTCATCAATAAGAAAAGGCATTGAATTCAATTTTAAAAAAACGTTTCAATTATTGTTAAAGGTTTGTAGAAAAGAATATATCAAGAGCTAGTGTTATTTCATAAGATAGGTAATGAAATACTGGCACATTAATAAAAGTGATATCAAGCCTCAATATACTGACATACGGTAATAACAGTGTAGTACCATCACAATCACCAGCACCACCACCTTACCATTTATATCACTAGACAACCACCTCTACACCGTACGTAATGTACTTTCCACATATAATGCATACCTTTGGGCAAATTGGTGTCAGCGGAGCATTGAATGAATGCCTCTTGGCACTTGCTGGGAGACTGGATGCCTTGGTAATCTGCAGGGATCACCACTTTTTAACACAGGCTAACTTCTTACTTTACACGTTATGGAAGGCATCAAGTATGGCTTCAAGCATTTTAAAGTATTCACAACATTGTCGAGTGCAATTTAAGATACCTTACTTCTGAACTGGTGTGAACCGCCAACGTACTGTTTACAGCACCCGCTGGGTTAAAACGTATGTTCACTTTTTAAATCTCTGGATTAAAGTATATTGCATTTTCAAGTTCAAAAATTAAAAATATTATTGCATAAAAATAATGCACTTTTTTTCTCTTTCCACAAGTTACCTCCAACAGATTATTAAAGGTAGGTGGAAAATTTATTTAGAGCATGATGAACCCAGCCGTTAGCAGGAAGGCGGCACAACAACGTCAGCGGCGCACCTACAGAGTGAGAAGAGATATTTTCGCTGAGTACGACGATGCTGAGTTACTGAAAAGATTCAGATTGGACCGTGCTGGTATTGTTGCAGTGACTGATATAGTGAGAGACAAGCTGCAAAGTAAAACTGAAAGAAATAGAGCCTTGACCCCTGAGATGGTGGCCATCACATTACGATATTTAGCCACAGGAAAAATGCAACAGTGCAGTTGTGATGATTTTGGAACAACGCAGCCCACTATCAGCCGTGCAATATCACAGACAATTGATGCACTGGCTGACCCAGAAGTAATCTGCCAGTTCGTGGCTTTCCCTCACACCCAGCGTGAAGTGCAGCAAAAACAGGCAGAGTTCATGCAAGTAACTCAGTTTCCCGGTGTTGTGGGAGTGATTGATGGCACTCATATAAGAATTGTGTCTCCTCATGTCGATGAACATGTATATGTGAACAGGAAACGCTATCACAGCATAAATGTGCAAGTAGTATTTGATGCTCACTATAAGATTCTTGACATTGTGGCAAGGTGGCCTGGCTCAGTCAACGATGCAAGAATACTAGATAAGTCAGCACTCAAACTGATGTTTGAGGAACAACATGTACCTGCAGGATGCTATACCTTCCCGGGGACAGTGGCTATCCCTGTAAGCAGTGGCTCCTCACTCCTTACCTTCGCCCTCAAACTGTTGCACAAGCTAATTATAACAGGTGGGTTTATTTGTAAATAGTGTTCTGTTAGGTTTAGATATGCTTTGAACGAATCTAGTAGCTTTCTCCCCAGGGCCGCCCTCCCGCGTGTGCCCGCAGCCCCTACAAGAACCGGTCCCTGCCCCCCTTTGGGCACGCTCTCCTCCCAAGGCTAAGTCCCCGGGGCGTGGCCGCCCAAACTAACCCCCTCCTCCCAACAGTTCCAGTACCTTACGATGCAGCCGAGGGGACTGACGCCACCACCACCACTGCCACCACCGCCACAACAAGGGTTATTCAAATGGGGAACATGCTTCAGGTGTTGCCCCAAGATGCCTCAGCCCCGCAGCCCCACTTCCCCATGATAGTGCAGGCAGGGAATGTCATACAGGTGAGAGAGAGAGAGAGAGAGAGAGAGAGAGAGAGAGAGAAAGTTTTTTACATACAGAAAGGAGAGACAGAGATAGAAAATCAATCTTACTACTACTACTACTACTACTACTACTACTACTACTACTACTACTACTACTACTTCTGAGCACCTCCTTCCTCTCAGGTTGTTCCAGCTGACAACACGCAGGTATTAGGGGCAGAAGTCGTTGGAGTTGGTCGGGTCATGCAAGTGGTCGGAGTCCCAGGCTTTCCCCCGACCCCAGCCCCAGACCCCTGCCCCAGCCACCCCTCTCCCTGTGACCCCTGCCCAGTCATCCCTCACCCCCTCCTGCCCCCATGCGGTGCTGCCAGCGGGGGTGATGGGAGGTGGAGGTGGGCCACACACACCTG
>NC_087152.1:41744316-41749316 GCF_035594125.1 Scylla paramamosain | reverse complement strand
TCTCTTTCAATAATAATATAATAAGGTTTTTCTCTCTCTCTCTCTCTCTCTCTCTCTCTCTCTCTCTCTCTCTCTCTCTCTCTCTCTCTCTCTCTCTCTCTCTTTCAATAATAATATAATAAGGCTTTTATCTCTCTCTCTCTCTCTCTCTCTCTCTCTCCACTTTTTTCTTTCACTAATAATAATATAAGGTTTTTCTCTCTCTCTCTCTCTTTCCACTCTTTTTCTTTCAATAATAATATAATAAGGCTTTTCTCTCTCAAGATTTCCTCTTAACCCTCTCTCTCTCTCTCTCTTTAATTTAAACCTAGTTAAACGTAGGTACATTATCATGCGAAGGTACATTATCAGGTGAAGGCGCACTGCCACGTGCAACCTGTTTTAGGGGTGTGATACAACACAAATATAAATATAAAGATATATATATACATATATATACATTCTTTATGGACTTATGTTAATATTGTTAGCAGGAGGGTTGGGAACGAGCCCCTCCAGTGGTGTGCTGTTAACTTCACGTCCTGGGTATCCATCCCCCTGATGTGAGGGACGGAGGACGCGAAGACGTTCCACGGTCTGGAGACTCGCCCCCCAAAAGGTGGGCCGGTGTTGGCTGGAGCGGGAACGCGGCACTTCCACCGAGTCACCACCGGATGACACCGTGGAGCTTGCTGATGTGTGTGGCAGCACAGGACATCCAGGAGAGGGCGGAATACTCTAAATAAGGCCGTATCTGGGCCTTGTAGAGCAAGAGCCTCCCTCTCATGTCCAGCAAGTTGGCCACCCTCCTCTCTCTTTCTCTCTCTCATTTTTATAGTGATAATAATACAAGTTACCTTTTTCATTTTCTTTATTTCACTCATTTTTTTTTGTAACAAGACTAAAAAATATACTCAATTTGATAATAATAATAATAATAATAATAATAATAATAATTCTGTAAACTATTACATATATTTTCTATTAATTTCTATATATTCTATTTTCTTAACAGGCACTTCCTCCCACACACAAGGTCACTCTTATCCAACTCACACAGCCTCCCCCTGACCCCCTCACACCCTTCAACACCCCCTCACACCCCGTCAACACCCCCTGACACCCTCACACCAGGCCGAACCCTTCACTCTGCTGTACGGCCTGTAGAAGTTTGTATTTCAGCTTCTCTTTGGTGTTGTATTTTGGCAGGTTGAGTTGGGTGATGCAGGTGTGTGCGACCGGAAGGAAGCTGTCGTCTGCTGTGCTTTGGATCATCAACTTGAGTGCCTGAGAGAGAGAGAGAGAGAGAGAGTTTATAAGAGAAAAAGAAAGAGAGGGAGAAAATATTGGTGTGTGTGTGTGTGTGTGTGAGAGAAAATACAATAAATTACTATTAAATTTATTATTATTATTATTATTATTATTATTATTATTATAAATTTATTCATATTTCAGAGGAATGACTGAGAAGAAAGGAAGGAAGGAAGGAAGGGAGGAAGGAAGGAAGGAAGGAAGGAAGGAAGAAAAGAGGACAAGAAGGAAGAGAAAAGGAGGACACTCTCTCTCTCTCTCTCTCTCTCTCTCTCTCTCTCTCTCTCTCTCTCTCTCTCTCTCTCTCTCTCTCCCACAGACCCACAGGATGTCCCCCCACAGGATGTTGACAAACCCCACAGTCACTCCCCTCAGCCCCTCTCTCTCTCTCTCTGTCTCTCACCTACCTTCATGCCCAGAATAGGAACCCTGTCAGTGCCCGTCAGGAACTTCAAAAACAACTTCTTCTGCTCCAGGGAGAGTTTGTGAAATACTTCCCAGAACGTGCGTATGACCGGGTGGTCTGGGAAACATTTGCCCTGGAAACACCGACAGAAATCAATAAACAGAAGGATATTAGTGTGAACGGTGTGTTTATTTACATTCCTGCGGTGTCGTGTGGGAGGACTGGGTGAAAACAGACAGTAGAAGAGGTGGGAAGGGGAGGACTGGGTGAAAACAGACAGTAGAGGAGGTGGGGAGGAGAGGACTGGGTGAATAAAGACAGCAGAGGAGGTGGGGAGGAGGACTGGGTGAATCAAGACAGCAGAGAAGGTGTGGATTGTGTTCTACAGGAGAGAATGAAAGGATTGGATAAATATTAAAAGAGAGAGGCAACAAAAGATTAGAGACATGAGGAAGGATTGGAGAAATATTAAAAGACACACACATACACACACACATCTTGAAAAACACTTCCAAACAGCCTTTAATGCTGACAAATCCTTGAAAAACACACAAAAAATATATATATATACAAATAAACAAATAAACATATGTAAAGCAAACCTAATATACCTGATCCTATTATAATTGATTCAGAAACTGTAGACCGAGTAGAAGAGTACAAATATTTAGGTCTTATGATTGATAATCAACTAAAAGGTAGTGCAAATACCAATATGGTATTCAAGAAATGTAAGCAGAGACTTTATTTTTTACGTATTTTAAACAACCTGCATGTAGATAGACATATAATTAGCCTCTTTTATAAGTCTATAATAGAGTCACTATTAGGTTTCTCCTTAACCACTTGGTATGGCAAGCTAACATGTCATGATAAAAGTAAGCTTAAAAAGATTGTGCGAAAATCACGGAAATTAGGTGCAGAAACAAAACCATTAGATAAGCTGTTCCTTGAACAATCTATGAAGCAGGTTGAAAAAATCATGAACGATTCATTTCATCCCCTCCACTCCTGCTATGTATTCCTCAGGTCAGGCAGAAGATTAGCTCTGCCGACTCAACGCACGAACAGATATAAGAACTCATTTGTGCCAAAAAGCATCATGCTCTATAATCACCAACACTAAAACAGCAATTGTGCAATAGATGTGTGACTGTGATATATCTAATACATGTATGTAACCTTAGTATGATGTGCAATTATCTTAACTTTCAATCATTTTAACTTTTATTTTGTAAATACTTTTTAACATAATTTTTACATACTTTTACTCAACTTATATTGTACGGAGCTCTGGCCAAAGCAAATTTCAATTTGTAAGCTTATTATGCTGCATCTTGACAATAAAGTTATCTATCTATCTATCTATCTAATTAGTCCTGCACCTGGTTCTCACCTGCCGAGTGGCGTCACACCTGAGCAGCAGCGTCTTGGCCTGAGGGTCGAACAAGAATGGATACTCACAGAACAGGATTGGACTCTGTAATGTAAAGGATTGGATTAGTTAAAGTTGTTTATAAGGGTTGAAGGGGTAAATGAAGAGTTAAAGGGTGTATTTTAAGGGTTTAAGGAGGTAAATAAAAGGTAGAAGGGTGATTTTAAGGGTTTATGAGGCTATTTAAAGGTTTGGTGTCTTTTAAAGGGTGTTTTTAAGGGCTTAAGAGAATAAATAAAGGGTTTTCAATATATAAAGGGTGTTTCTAAGGGTCTGTCAGTTAAAATTAAAGGAATGTCAATTTTAAAGGGTGTTTCTAAGGGGCTGTCAGTTAAAATTAAAGGAATGTCAATTTTAAAGGATGTTTTTAAGGGTTTAAGAGAGTAAATAAAGGGTTTTCAATTTTTAAAGGGTGTTTCTAAGGGTCTGTCAGTTAAAATTAAAGGAATGTCAATTTTAAAGGGTGTTTCTAAGGGGCTGTCAGTTAAAATTAAAGGAATGTCAATTTTAAAGGATGTTTTTAAGGGTTTAAGAGAGTAAATAAAGGGTTTTCAATTTTTAAAGGGTGTTTCTAAGGGTTTGTCAGTTAAAATTAAAGGAAATGTCAATTTTAAAGGATGTTTTTAAGCGTTCAACATTGAAAGCTCCCCCAAACACAGTCACCCATTCACAAACACCCCCAAAACACACACAAACACCCCCAAACATGGTCACCCACCTCCCAAACACCCCAAAAACACACCCAGACACCCCAACAACACCAAAACACATCTAAACACCCCAAAAACACACCCAAACACCCCAAAACACACTCAGACACCCCAAAAACACACCAAAACACATCTAAACACCCCAAAAACACACCCAAACACCCCAAAATCACTCAGCCACCTTCAAACACCCCCACACCCCCACACACACACACCCACCTCCCTCCTGGACATCGGGTGAAGCCTGCTGTTCATCCCGTTCAAGTAATCATTCCTAATATCAATTTTCTCTGCAATTTCTGGGATGTAAAAGTCGTCGTAGTTCAACCGCCCCACTCGGCAGCCGGCTTGGAAGTTCAGACCGTGGACCAGGGACAACAGCCGCAGGGAAGCCACAAGGGCACGCCGGTCTCTCTGTGGTGTGGGTAGGTTAGGTTAGGTTTGGTTAAGATCTGGTTGTGGTAGTGGTGGTGGTCTGAGTGCTTGTAAGTGATGTGGTGGTGTTGTTGCAGATAAGAATTGTTGTAATAGTTGTTGTTGTAGTAGTAGTATAAGAAGAAGAGGAGGAGGAGGAGGAGGAGGAGGAGGAGGAGGAGGAGGAGGAGGAGGAGGAGGAAGAGAATGAGGAAGAGAATGGTAGTAGTAGTAGTAGTAGTAGTAGTAGTAGTAGTAGTAGTAGTAGTAGTAGTAGTAGTAGTAGTAGTAGTAGTAGTAGTAGTGGTAGTAGTAGCAGCCTTAGTGTAAAGTCCCTGGGAAGAGAGGCAAGCCAGGATTCTGTGAGAGAGAGAGAGAGAGAGAGAGAGAGAGAGAGAGAGAGAGAGAGAGAGAGAGAGAGAGAGAGAGAGAGAGAGAGAGAGAGAGAGAGAGAGATTAATTTTTCTCCTCCAAAAATATACTTAAAACACACAAATCAATAGAAAAACAAAGAAAAAACACCAAAACACATTTAAAACACCCCAAAACACCTTTAAAACACCCCTAAACACACTCAAACACCCCAAACACACCCAAAACACAACCAAAACACCCCCAAACACTCCCAAAACACACTCAAACACTCCCAAACACACACACACACACACACATACACACACAATCCAACTCACTGAACACCTCCGCCATCTCCTTGCCAAGCTTCAACACTCCCTCAGCATACGGC
>NC_087152.1:41731816-41739316 GCF_035594125.1 Scylla paramamosain | reverse complement strand
AAATTCAAGGCAACACACACACACACACACACACACACACTGCATCACCATCTGTACAACGAAAGACAAGGCAACACACACACACACACACACACACACACACACACACACACACACACACACACACTGCATCACCATCTGTACAACGAAAGACAAGGCAACACACACACACACACACACACACACACACACACACACACACACACACTGTATAAGCATCTGTACAACGAAAGACAAGGCAACACACACACACACACACACACACATACACACACACACACACACACACACATACACACCAGAAACACCTAGAAACACCTAGAAACACAATTTTACTCCCAAAAACACCTAGAAACCCAAAAAACACTTAAATAACACTTAATTTCCTTTCAAAACACCCCAAAAGCACTCATTTCTTGCAAAAAAAACATCGAATAACACTTAATTTCCTTTCAAAACACCCAAAAAACACACATTTCTAGCCAAAAAACACTTAAATAACACTTAATTTCCTTTCAAAACACCCCAGAAGAGACACACACCTACCCAAGGACAGCGAAAAAACAACAATTTCTACCCAAACAAACTTGAAAAACACCAAAATCTAAAAAAAAACACAAAAAAATAAAAAAATATATAAAAAAACATCCCCTGCCTTTTTAAAACACCACAGAAACGGTGAATTCACTTAAAAAAAACACTGAAAGCACGACTATTCCCTTTCAAAACACCAAAAACTCTCACTTCTATTCCAAAATGCCTAGAAAAAAAAATTGCGTATTTAACTCAAAACACTTCATCTTATATTACAAGGCTGCCACATCACCACCACCACCACCACTACTACTACTACTGCTACTACTACTACGTTTGCTTACCTTTAAAACGCTGGAAATTCAGTGAAAATCTTTTCTTAATATTTCTTCTTTTCCTTCTCCTCTTCCTCCTTCCCTTCCCTCTTCTTCCTCCTCCTTCTTCATTTCTCCTTCTTTCCTCCTCTTTCTATTCTTCTCTATGCATGAAAACAGCTGGAAAATATAGGAAATAACACTAAATACTAATGGAAGGGCACTGGGAGGAGGGAAGGTCCAGGGTCTCGGTCCCCGGATGAAGGCGGCTGATGACGTCACGTCCGCCATATTTACGTTACGCAAATGATTTTGAAAATGACCCCTCGCAAAAATGGAGCTAGGCCGGAATGCTTTACATATTATGAAAGGGCATAATTTTAAATTAATTCTGGACATATAAAAATATTCCAAGCTTCAGTGATAATAAAGCTATATTTAAATAACTATATGAAAAAGTGTTCGAACAAACACGATAAAAAAATACATTCCAAAATCCACAAATCTCATTTCTCACGAACACAATACACTTTAAAAAATCGAAACTATTTTTACAAACAATCAGAAGTTAACCGGAAGCTGAAATAAATAAATAAATAATTTATAAATGTCGACTTTTTGAGTGTTCAACGGGTCTAAAACCCCTCTAAAAGTCCACGTATTTCACTCAAAAGCATCATAACATATTTAAAAGACAATAAACGATTTTTTGAGCCCATAAAATCTTGCCTAGCGGCTGAAATAAAAAATCATGTTTGGCGGTATGAAAAATTTAACGGCAAACAGCAACAATTATTTACGCTGAAACAACCTCATAATCGACATGTTTCCCTTAACACTCGCACGCAAAACACTCAAAACACCACCAAATATTTTTACAAACCATAAAATCTTAGTTAAAAAGCCTAAATATATAAGTTAAGAAAATAGAAAGAATATTGGAACCTGGGGTAGACTCTGGCAATCCATCATGGCGGCCGCGGGAGGGCTGGGAGGGGGCTCAGATGAAAACAAGGTTGGATATCTCTCTTTCCTTATTA
This sequence comes from Scylla paramamosain, assembly GCF_035594125.1. NCBI lineage: Eukaryota > Metazoa > Arthropoda > Malacostraca > Decapoda > Portunidae > Scylla > Scylla paramamosain. The sequence goes on along the minus strand of NC_087152.1, from coordinate 41,737,428 downwards.
TTTGTGGTTGTTATGAAGGTTATTTCTCTGTTTTCTGGATTAATTTCAGCTGTGTGTATGCGTGTGTGTGTATATATATGTGTGTGTGTGTGTGTGTGTGTGTGTGTGTGTGTATATATATATGTATGCGTATGTGTGTGTGTGTGTGTGTGTGTGTGTGTCCGCCTCTATTCCATGATAAATAGCATTATTTTCTCTTCTCTTCTCCCCTTTTGCTATTAAGTATCAAGTATTTTCCAGGTATTTCCAGTGTTTTCCAGGTAGTGTCGTAGGTTGAAGCCAGACCTCTGCTACCTGTCACTACTAAACTCACCTTAATTGACCTCCTGTGCCTCTGTGGTCCCGTTCCCTGGTGTTTAAATGAAAAGAGGACACACACACACATCCGCACTGCACGGTGTTTCCCAGGTACACTGAGGAAGACAATAAAAAATAATAAATAAATAAAAAAAAATCCCAAAACGCCTGGAGCAGTCTGCCTCCCTCCCTCGGTGAAGGAGGTGGAAACAAGCGGACCCTCACCATGGGGTACAACCGGATACTTTAATTATATGGCAGGAAATGCGAGGGTACATTGACTTTATAAGCGAATACAAATGAAAAACATGTCACTTGAAGCACTGTGAGGTGTTAAGAGAGAGAGAGAGAGAGGGAGTCGGTTCCCCGCGCCAAATAGCCTATCACTTATAATTAAACCTTTAAATTGACGGAAACTCGAATAAAAGCATAGAAAACGAGAGGACTGAGTTTATAAGCGAACCTTAAAATTAATTAGAAGTTATGAAAGACACAGTAGACTGTTTATAATGATACTGAAGACTGAAAGAGTGAAAGGGTTAGCCTATCACTCACAATTTAACCATAAATTAATGAAAACTCCAATAAAATCATAGAAAACGAGTTAACCAATATCTTCACTCTTTCACCACTATTCTGTCCACCTCCGCAATGCAAGAGTCAACCAGTATATTCAGTCTTTCACCACTATTCTGTCCACCTCCCCAATGCAAGAGTCAAGCAGTATATTCAGTGTTTCACCACTATTCTGTCCACCTCCCCAATGCAAGAGTCAACCAGTATATTCAGTCTTTCACCACTATTCTGTCCACCTCCCCAATGCAAGAGTCAAGCAGTATATTCAGTGTTTCACCACTATTCCATCCACCTCCCTAATCAGTGTGTATCTGGCTGTGGTACATAAGCATATACAAAGGAATATTTCAAAGATAAGGGTGTGATTGGCTAACCTAACACACACACAACAATTGGTTCTGCTTCAAATTGATTTACTAACAATGTGTCTGTGATATATATGCACTGCCAAGAGCTTGTATAAAGACTATGCTAACCTAACCTAACACACATATAATAAAATAAACAAATGTCATAGGATACATTTTTTATTTACAGATAAAGTATATTTACAACACCACACAATGAAAAACATGAATACGATGGCTCAATCTATATTTACGTGGACTCTTGCAACCAAAACACCATGATATTCTGCATCACATGATAATAATAATAATAATAATAATAATAATAATAATAATAATAATAAGGTTAGCATGAGGAATGACTGATTATAATTCAACCAGCATTGGCAGATTTTATGATGAAATGTTGTTACAAGGTATTATAGGCCTGTACCATCACCAGTTCATTAATATAGGCTGTTTTTGAGGAGGCAGAGGCCAAGAGAAGGAGAGAGAGAAAGGTGTTAGGCAATAAACAAAAGAATAATCTCATTTCACCTCACCTCTATCTCTCTATACCTCTCTAACTTGTCTACATTTCTCATTATAAATATTGTTGAAAGTTTAAGCTGGGAGAGAGACAGGAATAATGTCACTTCATCTCACCTCTCTCTCTCTCTCTCTCTCTCTTCACCTCCCTAACTTGTCTAAATGTTGATATTTTTAGAGGTTCAGGGGAGACAAAAGGTGATATGAGGTGTTATGACAGAAAATACATAGGAATATTCTCACTTCATCTCACCTCTCTCTCTCTCTCTCTCTCTCTCTCTTCACCTCCCTAACTTGTGTCACAGTAGATGACAAAGAAGAGGAAGAAGTTAGTCAGTTTGTGGGAGTTTTGGGGATGAGTTAAGTTAATCCCATTACGTCACACTGATGGAATGCCCTTAGGGAAACGTACGTGTGTGTGTGTGTGTGTGTGTGTGGAAAGATATAATTGTTTATGTACAGTCTCTCTCTCTCTCTCTCTCTCTCTCTCTCTCTCTCTCTCTCTCTCTCTCTCTCTCTCTCTCTCTCTCTCTCTCTCATTGTACGAAGCATATCACCAACTGCACGTTTATGAAGCTCTACGAGAAATTATACACATTTTCCAGGGTGGTTTCAAGACTCCATCAACAAATTTAAGGGAGAATCTTTACGCATTTTCAAGGGTGCTTTCAAGATTCCAGAGGTAGATTATCTGTAAGACTGGAAATATTGCGTCACGTCTCAGCAACCTTTAAAAGCAACTACAGTAATCCAGGAGAGAGAGAGAGAGAGAGAGAGAGAGAGAGAGAGAGAGAGAGAGAGAGAGAGAGAGAGAGAGAGAAAAATTGTGTTGAATCTTATTTTCGCCCACCATGGTTGCCTGAGCGGAGAAAAAGTTACTGAATTTTACGCTATTTCTCACTTATTTGTTGAGCTTTTGCATTCTCCTTCCAGGTGGACGTAAAGAAAGAGTTGACGTATCCATACATGCCTTCAGAATTATCATAGTAAACAAAATCATCAAGAAATGTGTATTAATGTGTGCGGTGATGTTCAGGGCGATCGTGAGGGTAGCTAGATGGAAGGAAGGGAAAGGCTGTATATATTTCTACTTGTAATAAAGTTAATAGTGAATATTTTTCACTGAATTTAATAGTGTAGACGCGTCAGTTATTCCCCTGTGTACACTATTAAAAGAAACGTGAAAATCTATCAGGTTACTTTAAAAATTGAGAAGGCACGTCTAGGGTAGCCTAGCCTAGCCTAGCCGACATGATCCAGTGGCAAGATTTATAATATGCTTGATCAACTGAAATTAATAATATTCCTGATACTTTCTCCAGTCTCACATCAGGCAGTGGTGCTCATGATTCATCTACAAGCGGTATATCATTCAAAGAAAATCCGCAAATACGAGTTTCAGCCAAGATTTGAAACTCCAAGGGACATCGTCATCTCTACAGGGTAACGCAAAATTTGTTGTAATCACTTTAATACAGTAATATTCACGTATATAACCACTGCTCGCGACCACTTAACATTGCTAAATCAATATATCCTTCTCTCCACTAATTATTATTCAATCTGCAAGCAAAACCTCTTAAAATAATAATAATAATAAAAAAATTCAATGTTATGATGTGTCTAAGCTTTTTGCCTTGCCCTGTAAAATGATCAGCTGATTTCTTGTAAACACCGAGTGAGAGAGAGAGAGAGAGAGAGAGAGAGAGAGAGAGAGAGAGAGAGAGAGAGAGAGAGAGAGAGAGTAATTAGCAAACTTCTGTCATTAAGAGATATTAATTTGACCTTTTAAACTGAATTATTACGTCTTCAGTCTGTCTGTTATTGACGCTACAGTTCACCCTCGTCAATTAATCGTAATTTTAAATGTATCTTGTCACGTCAAGCTGATCTCATAAGTTCAGCTTGACCTAACCTAACCTAACCAAACGTAAACAGTTAGGCTATTTTTTTTTCTTTATTGTTTTTTTTTCTCGTCGTTTCTCTCTCTCTCTCTCTCTCTCTCTCTCTCTCTCTCTCTCTCTCTCTCTCTCTCTCTCTCTCTCTCTCTCTCTCTCTCTTATTTTATTATAGTTATCATCATTATTCTTGTTTTTTTCTTTTATTTATTTTTAATTCTCTCTCTCTCTCTCTCTCTCTCTCTCTCTCTCTCTCTCTCTCTCTCTCTCTCTCTCTCTCTCTCTCTCTCTCTCTCTCTCTCTCTCTACGTATTTTGCCTGTCTGTCCTCGTGTGTGTGTGTGTGTGTGTGTGTGTGTGTGTGTGTGTGTGTGTGTGTGTGTGTGTGTGTGTATCTCATTTATTGGTTCATTCATTATTTCATCTTTCATTGTATTATTTCTCTCTCTCTCTCTCTCTCTCTCTCTCTCTCTCTCTCTCTCTCTCTCTCTCTCTCTCTCTCTCTCTCTCCTTCCTTCCTCATTTTACGAAGCATATCACCAACTATCTAACTAACAGAGAGAGAGAGAGAGAGAGAGAGAGAGAGAGAGAGAGATCTGATTAAAAACAAAACATGAATTACAGAAATAAAATAAAAAGAAAATAAAGGAAATAAAAAGAAGAGGAAAAGATTGATGTGATTTATATAATATTGAAAAAAAAGAGAAAAACCGCCTAGAGAGACCGTACCAAGATAGTCATGGGCAAAGTGTTCGGACGATTTTCTATGACTGTGGCCTCGTCTCGCTTTGTTTCATGACAGCTCAAATTTATATATTCTTATCCTTACTAGGGAGAACACCAACTAAAGGATAATATCAAAGCTTGTCTGTTTTTTTATTAGAAGTATATTCAGTGTTCATATTAATGCAAGAATTTTATATAAAGACGAAGTCAAAGCCAAACATGATCTATCATTGTCGAAATAATGCATATTATCTCATAAAACCGTAACTAACTTTTATAAACCATTCAAAACGCTTAATAAAATATAAAAAAATAAAAAGAATTGCAAAATAAATGACAGGAAGCTCTGAAACATTGAAAAAAATAGATAACTAAAAGATTAATAGGCAACGTCACTCTCAATCAGCCAGTATCGGTTTGGGAACGGGGAGAGACAGATGCTACGAGAATATCTCCCGTTAACTGTCCCCCGTTTTTTTTTTTTTTTTTCTCTTTTTCTGTTTTTGCGTGTGTGTGTGCCCACGTCTATGAACTGACCATTAGGATAACCACAAAGCATAGTTCCCCCGGTGCTATGAAGGCGTGGACTCCCATTTGAAACGTGAAAAGTGAAAAATAATGTGGCCTTTGACTCGCGACTGGAAGAGGTAAGGTCCTTTTTTCTGCATTTTATTTATTTATTCATTTATTTTAGGAAATTAACGATGAAGGGTGACGAAAACTAAAAAGAAAGTGTGTGTGTGTGTGTGTGTGTGTGTGTGTGTGTGTGTGTGTGTGTGTGTGTGTGTGTGTGTGTGTGTGTGTGTGTGTTTGAGGAATTGTTAACTGAACGTCCTTAAGGATATATATATATATTGAGAACTTTGCATTGTGGTCTTACCTCTGATGCCACGTCACCTTATTAATCAGTAATACTAATAATATCAACACACAAACACACACACACACTCTCTCTCTCTCTCTCTCTCTCTCTCTCTCTCTCTCTCTCTCTCTCTCTCTCTCTCTCTCTCTCTCTCTCTCTCTCTCTCTCTCTCTCTCTCTCTCTATTGGTTGAAAAGGTCAAATTTTCTGAGAGAGAGAGAGAGAGAGTTCTTTTTCTCTCCTTCCTTTCTCTCTCTCTCTCTCTCTCTCTCTCTCTCTCTCTCTCTCTCTCTCTCTCTCTCTCTCTCTCTCTCTCAATATTGTTATTATTATTATTATTATTATTATTATTATTATTATTTTGCTTAGAGAGAGAGAGA
>NC_087152.1:41691816-41711816 GCF_035594125.1 Scylla paramamosain | reverse complement strand
TTAACTAAGGATGTAGAGGCAATAGATGAGGGTAAGAACAGCAGCACATGTTGTAGTGGACAGTTTTGGACAAGAAAGTGACGAAGTGGTACCTGAACATGAGGGACGGCTGGAAAAAAGGAAGGAGAAAGAAGGAAGCCCTGTGGAGTGTGACGCAGAATAATATTAATAGCCTCATCTTGGGATTAATGTGATGAGCTACAAGTAGAGAACATTGAACAAAATAGATAACTTATGGAAAAGATCAAATAAGGAGTTATGTTTTTAGTTAAGGAAAGATTCAAAATGGCTGGATACAATGTGGTGATGGACTAGCAGATGCATTAATAATTAGAGTCCAAAATATACCAGGCAAAAAGATGATTCAAATTAACTGACATACCAAGCAATTAATTAGTGAAATCAGTCTTTGTTGACTCTTTCAAAGCCTTTCAGTTTGTCGACCTTAGTATACTGTTAGGAAAAAGAGCGATATTAAGACATGAGGTATAAGCACTCCTGGTTCAAAGGCTATTTGACTGATAGTGTGTGTGTGTGTCTGTCCTAAATTTGTAATGATGGTTTTGGTCCCTCATCAGTCATTGAGGGTGGTTGCCTAACTACAGATATAGCACAAATAGAACGACTAACAAAACTCAAAGACGATGACCATTATTATTATTTCTATTATTATTATTATTAGTAGTAGTAGTAGTAGTAGTAGTAGTAGTAGTAGTAGTAGTAGTAGTAGTAGTATTGTATCACGGTATTTAATAATAGAGCCTCAACTTATACTAGTCTTGCCTGAAAATCTCTCGTTTTCTATCATTCTCCCATCCTGCAGGCCTGAGCCCAGACCGAGACCCAGAGAAATGTAAACAAACGCAGTCAGACTATATATACGGGTGAATTTGTTGCTTTTTAGAGCGGCAGTGGATCTGTACATGCGTGAGGTGGCGAGGGGCGTGGCCAGGGGGCGGCTAGCAGCGTGTGCCACCAGGGAAATGTGTATGAACATAAAAAAAGGCGCCCGTCAAGAAAGGTGAGGCCGGCTGCTGCTTTTTATTTTTATTTATTTGTTTCCATCAGGTTAGGTTTATATTAATTCAGTTAGGTTAGGTTAGGTTAAGTCTCTCTCTCTCTCTCTCTCTCTCTCTCTCTCTCTCTCTCTCTCTCTCTCTCTCTCTCTCTCTCTCTCTCTCTCTCTCTCTCTCTCTCTCTCTCTCTCTCTCTCTCTCTCTCTCTCTCTCTCATTAAAATTAACTTAACTCATTCTGTCCCATGTTAATATTTCTCTCTCTCTCTCTCTCTCTCTCTCTCTCTCTCTCTCTCTCTCTCTCTCTCTCTCTCTCTCTCTCTCTCTCTCTCTCTCTCTCTCTCAGTTTATTTAACTTTCTGTTTATCTGACCATTTATCTATCTCTCTATCTCAATCTATGTAACTAAGTACCTACCTAACATAACCATCTCTCTCTCTCTCTCTCTCTCTCTCTCTCTCTCTCTCTCTCTCTCTCTCTCTCTCTCTCTCTCTCTCTCTCTCTCTCTCTCTCTCTCTCTCTCTCTCTCTCTCTCTCTCATTAAAATTAACTTAATAATAACCCCTTCTGTCCCATGTTAATATTCTCTCTCTCTCTCTCTCTCTCTCTCTCTCTCTCTCTCTCTCTCTCTCTCTCTCTCTCTCTCTCTCTCTCTCTCTCTCTCTCTCTCTCTCTCTCTCTCTCTCTCTCTCTCTCTCTCTCTCTGATGCAGGCACAGATGCAGGGTGGTGAGGCAGTGTTCATCCCAGGGGCACACCACACAGGGTCAGCAACACAGATGGTGGTGGAGAGGCACCTGTGGGACGCCCAGGGGAACACCAAACACGACCTTGACAGACAGAAGAGTGAGTGTTGCCTTGAGAAAACTAGAATGATAGAGAGACATGAATATACAAAACTGTGTGTGTGTGTGTGTGTGTGTGTGTGTGTATGTGTGTGTGTAATTTTTCTATGCAGTCAAAATAGTTACCCAGTTTTCTGTTTTCTTGGGCAGTAGACTACGTACAACTAACTTACATATTTAAAAGACAAATTTGCCGTTTTTTGCAGGTTTATTGATGAAGTGTGGAAGAAGAGGAGGAAGGAACAATGATATTCGACCAGCTGCGGCATCTGGGGGCTTCACTTGACTGGGACAGCTGGGACATGGATGCAGCGAGAGACTGGCCTGTGTGTCTGTCTGTACATCCGTAAGCATACCTGTCCTTGTAACCTCTGACACGCACACACACACACACGCGCGCACAAACAAGAAATTTCACCAAAACACTTTTCCTCGCAGTGACGGAAGCGTTTGTCCGTCCGTACGATGCTGGGCTGGTGTACCGCAAGGAGGCTCTCGTCAACTGGTGCTGCAGCCTTCAGTCGGCCATCTTGGACATTGAAGTGGACCACCTGCACCTGACAGGACCCACGGAGCTGGCAGTCCCGGGGTACAGCAAACCGGTCAGCTTCGGAAAGATGTGGGACTTCCCTTACAGACTGGCAGACTCAGGTAGGTGGTGAAGGGGTAACCAAACAGGTGTACTGACTTAATTAGGTAATAGAGGAGGGACTTCACTTTCTCCAAGACTATTTGCAAAGGCCACAGAGATACCTAGCTGGGTTCTCAAGATTAATAATGTAGAAATGTTGTTAATCTATCAGTAGAACCATTAAAACATTCTTGAAAACCTTTATTATTTCATCACGAGTATTTTTCAAGGCCACAGAGATACCTAGCTGGGTTCTCAAGAGTGTTTCTCCTGTTAATAATATAGAAATGTTGTTAATCTGTCACTAAAACTTTAAAAACATTCTTAAAAACCTGTGTAGCTTCATCTAGAGTCCTTTTGAAATAGTGGTGCTGAGGCCCCAGTGGTGAGCAGATGGTGATGCTGTTGACGATAGTGGCATATTGAGTATTATAATTAGCCACAAACACTTGGTTACTTTCATGTCTACACAGGTTCGTTCGGTGCAAGGAGTCGGCACAGGAGGCGTCCGAGGCTGTGCAGAGCGGCTGTCTCAACTTGGTGCCACAGCTGCACAGGAGGGCTTGGCATAGCTGGCTGGACAACATCACAGACTGGTGTGTCTCCCGGCAGCTCTGGTGGGGCCGCAGAATGCCAGTGTACCACATTACTGCAGCAGATGGCGAGGAGGTGTGGGTGGCGGCTGCTCGGAGGAGGATGCAAGGCGGAAGGCTGTGGAGAAGGAAGGTGTGTGTGTGTGTGTGTGTGTTTACCTAGTGTTAGTTTGGATGGTCTGATATATGGCAGAAATTTTACTTTTTTATTGTTTTTCCTTCAGTTGATATACTTTCTTTGTGTTGTATCTCCTAGTGTTCCTATTATCAGTATTACCTTGGGGCAAAGCTGTACCAAATTGTAGTTTTTCTGTACAGTTGAGGTGCAGTCCTTGTCTGTATCACCTTTATTAACCTACTCTGGGTTCCCTTCTATATTTCTGTGAGGAAAAACTGCATTATTTTATATCATTCAAGTGTGTGTGTGTGTGTGTGTTTGTGTGTCTGTCTGTCTGTCTGTCTTATTTTATTCTAATTGGATGACCTGACTTGACCTGAATATAAGGAGAAGGAGGAGGAGGAGGTAGAAGAAGAAAAGAAGAGGAGGAAGAGGATGATAAAGAGAAAGTGTGTGTGTGTGTGTGTGTGTGTGTGTGTGTGTGTGTGTGTGTGTGTGTGTGTGTGTGTGTGTGTGTGTGTGTGCGCAAACCCTCATTAAAAAAATAAACTTCATGTAGCAATAGATGAATGAAAGTCTTGACGGCTACATTAATAATCGCAACTTTCCGTCTTCACCCTGTGCTCCTCCCCAGGCACACCCTTGACCTCCATGTCCACCCAGCAGGAGGAAGATCTGGACACCTGTTACTCCTCTGGTCCCTCCCTTTGCCTCGCTGGGCTGGCCAGGTCAGGGGAGGGGAGAGACCATGCTCGCTTCTACGCAACGACCTTGAAGACGGGTCACGGCATCCTCTTCTGGGTGGCTCAGGTGGTCATGCCGGGACTCAACTTGACGGGGAGGCTTTCCTTTGAGGTGAGGTCGTCTGGGTCTTGGTCTCCTGGTCCTGTCCTCTCTTATTAATCTTGTTTTTGTTCCTTTGTCTTATGTATTATCACAAACTCCGGTAACTAATTGTAGGCGTGTAATTAGTCCATATATTCATTGGTATATAACTAAAATATCTGTTAATACTGTAAACTCTAGCATTACTAATCGTTTGATAAAAAGATGCAGATTTCAGAAGGCTAATAATGTTTATAGATGGTGATAGACTGAAAGAATTGACTACCTGTGTGTTACCTTTCCTTCCTCTTATGTAACGTGATATTAATTGTTACCAGTATTGCCTGTGTTATATCACCTGTGTTATATGACCCTCCCTCCCCAGACTGTGCTGCTGCATGGCCTCCTGGGTGATGGTGGCGGCCACAAGACGTCCAAGTCCTGGGGCAGTGTGATAGACCCCCTGGATGTCATCAGTGGGGTGTCCCTGGAGGTGTGTGACTTGCTGGTGCTGTGTGTTCTGTACTGGTGTTCATTGGCTGTGGTGAGCAGTACCTTGACAGCAGGTGATACATGAATATTTGTTAAAGCCTCTTACTAAGTGTATTTTTTTGAAGGAATGATGTAAAGAGAGAGAGAGAGAGAGATTTTTGAAGGAGCTAAAGAGAGAGAGAGAATTTTTGAAGGAGCTAAAGAGAGAGAGAGAATTTTTGAAGGAGCACTAAAGAGAGAGAGAATTTTTGAAGGAGCTAGAGAGAGAGAGAGAATTTTTGAAGGAGCTAAACAGAGAGAGAGAGAATTTTTGAAGGAGCTAAAGAGAGAGAGAGAATTTTTGAAGGAGCACTAAAGAGAGAATTTTTGAAGGAGCACTAAAGAGAGAGAGAGATTTTTAGATATGATGTCAAAAATTGTGTTTATAATTCTGTTTTCTCTCTTTTTTCCTTCTTTTCATCTCTTCTCTTTTCTTCCTTTCCCTCTTCTCTACTTCAATTTTCCTTTTCATCTGTGTTCTCTGTTTTTCACCACATTTCATCTCTTCCCTCCTCCCTCACACCCTCTTACCCTCTCACCACCCCCTCATGCCCTCAGGTACTGTGCGAGAGGGTGGAGGGGACCCTGAATGCGGAAGAGGTACTCGCTTGTCTCGAATGAAGTCCCCCACAGGCATCCCAGAGTGTGGAGCTGATGCCCTTTGGTCCACCCTGTGCTCCACCAGCTTCAGGAGTCAGTGTGGCATAGATATATGTGGATGACTGTGGTGTCTTGTCTTGTGTGGAGTTACAAGGTTGGTGTATGGATGGGTAAGTGAAGTAGAGATAAGATTTTAATTAGTGGTTTTGTAAGATTAGGTAGGAGTGCTGTTCGTCTTCATCAAGGGCTGACGTGTTGTGTGTTGAGTGAATGAGGCTGAAAATTGTGTGTTTTGGTATATGTAGGAGATAAGATTTTAATTAGTGGTTTTGTAAGGTTGGGTAGGAGTGCTGTTCGTCTTCATCAAGGGCTGACGTGTTGTGTGTTGAGTGAATGAGTGAATGAGGCTGAAAATTGTGTGTTTTGGTATATGTAGGAGATAAGATTTTAATTAGTGGTTTTGTAAGGTTGGGTAGGAGTGCTTCTTGTCTCCATAAAGGGCTGACGTGTTGCGTGTTGAGTGAGTGTTTAAATATATTTGTAGGAGATAATATTTTAGTGGTTCTCTTCCCCAACAAGGGTTAACACATTGAAAGATTGTTGTGGGTGAGAGTAACGGTGAAAGTTGTGTGCCTTGTCTTGGTACATGTAAGAGATAAGCTTATAATAAGTGTATTTGTAAGGTTAAGACAGTAGTGTTTCTCTTCCCCAACAAAGGTTAAGGTGTTGAAAGAGTGTTGTGAGTGTGAGGTGAGTGTGAAAGCTGTGTGCCTTGCCTTGCTATGCGTTTGTATATTTCTCATAGCACTTTCCTGCCAGACCACCTGTGTGTGTGTGTGTGTGTGTGTGTGTGTGTGTGTGTGTGTGTGTGTGTTATATAAAATGCAAATAAATAACTACATTTCTCGACTGATGGGAGAAACACACTTTTAAAAGGCTCTATTCAAAGTAGCACAGGTTTTTAAGGATGTTTTTATTGTTTTAGTGACAAATTAACAACATTCCTACATTACTGTCAGGAGAAACACTCAAGAAAACCTCTGCTAATCATCTTTGTGGCCTTTGGAATCAATTGTGAGAGAGAGAGAGAGAGAGAGAGAGAGAGAGAGAGAGAGCTAAACCAATTCAACTTGATATGAGAGAAAATCTAATTATCTTCCATTCCCACAGAACCGTCACCCCAAACAATGAGTGGTGGAGGGTGCGTTCTGCGTTGACAGCCAGCATGAGCGGTGACAGGAGGTGTGTGAGACGCATGACAGCTTTAGTGACAAGTTGATGCAGGCAGTGGTGCAATATTATTCCCTCAACACTCTCATTCACTTTGAGGGCTTGGAAACCACAGTGCCTTCAGATTTGTGGAGAAGTGTGTGTGTGTGTGTGTGTGTGTGTGTGTTTTTGATAGTTATATTAGTTGTTTAAATCATGCTGGGCTAATATCTATCCCTCTATCAATGTGTGTGTGTGTGTGTGTGTGTGTGTGTGTGTGTGTGTGTGTGTTAGTTATATTGTTTAAATCATGCTGGGCTAATATCTATCTCTCTATCTATGTGTGTGTGTGTGTGTGTGTGTGTGTGTGTGTTTACCTATTGCACGAGACAGGGGAAGAGGGAAGAGGAGGAGAGGAGAGGTGCTTGGGAGATGAAAATGTATGTGTGTATGTGTGTATGAATATTTTCCCTATCATACACAAAAACACCCTTGAAATCCTATATATAATTTGCCATAGAACACACTTACTCTCTCCCACGTGCCCACTCCCTCTCTCCCACCCTCTCACCTCCCACACACCTGTATACCGCGTCCTGCAGCCTCAATGCACTCACCCCTTCTTTTCCAGCCATGGGTGCCTTGCCTCCTCGCACCACCACCACAAGCACCACCACTCCTGCCATCACCTACAAGGGGGAGACTGTGATGTGGCTGCAGGTGGATAGGTGAGGCATTGTTCTGGTGTTGGTGTGTGGTGTAGCATTATCTTGAAATCCACAGGCCTTCCACAGCCTTCCCACTGGTCTCCTTGTCCTGTCCTCCTCCACACAGCATCCACAGGCCTTCCACAGCCTTCCCACTGGTCTCCTTGTCCTGTCCTCCTCCACACAGCATCCACAGGCCTTCCACAGCCTTCCCACTGGTCTCCTTGTCCTGTCCTCCTCCACACAGCATCCACAGGCCTTCCACAGCCTTCCCACTGGTCTCCTTGTCCTGTCCTCCTCCACACAGCATCCACAGGCCTTCCACAGCCTTCCCACTGGTCTCCTTGTCCTGTCCTCCTCCACACACCATTCACAGGCCTAACCTAACCAACCTAACCTAACGTAACCTAGCCTAACCTAACTTAACCTAACTTATCCTAATCTAACCTCACACCCACAGGTTCGGAGGCCTCCAGAGAGCTGCCCAGAGTGAAGCTTGTGGTATAGAGGGACAGCTGCTGATTATCAAGCTTATGGAGTGACTGGAAGAAAGTGGGAGGAGCCTGGAAGGAGTGGTGGAGGTACAGTACTTGGAGAAAATCCCTCCACCATGACGACTGGGTGTCTGCTGTACAGTCCACCGACCAATGGTGAGAGAGAGAGAGAGAGAGAGAGAGAGAGAGAGAGAGAGAGAGAGAGAGAGAGAGAGATTATTATTATAGTTTATTGACAGAATTTTGCGATTACAAGAAGCTTAAAGTAAAAATCATTTCACTAAAAGAGAGAGAGAGAGAGAGTCTTGATAGAGAGTCTTGATAGAGAGAGAGAGAGAGAGAGAGAGAGAGAGAGAGAGAGAGAGAGAGAGAGAGAGAGAGAGAGAGAGAGAGAGAGAGAGAGAGAGAGAGAGAGAGAGTCTTGATAGATAATATTGAGCACAGTCTTCACCGCTGGGTCGACTGTGGGGGCTGCGCTATTCCGGTTGGTGGCCGGTTGGTGGCCGTGGCTGTTCACGCACTAGCTCTTGCTGTGGCTGGCATGCTGTTCTGTCCTCTCTTGTTCCAGGAATTGCTGTCTGAGGTGTGTGTGTGTGTGTAGAAGCCACCATCATCAACCACAGCAGGTGATAATGATGTTTCCTGCTTTCATCCTCATTGGGGCTAGCCAGACCAACTTGGGGCTGTACTGGGGTGACGCTGTGTGCCTCAGGTGTATCTGGAGGGCTGAGATAGTGAGAAGGTAACAATTAAAAAGGACTAGTGTACACTTAAACCATTACAAACACTATGTAATGCTGGTATACACACACAAACACTGGTTTACACATAGAGACATATATAAACACTTGCTATGGTTTGTATACTCTTAGAAACACACATAAACTCTTAATAAGTCTAGTATACACACAAACTTGTATACAAACACTAGTATATATTTAGAGACACATCCAAATCTTTGCTAAGTCTGATATAAACACATAAACTCATAAGATGCTGGTATATGCTTGGAAATCTATACACACATTAGGTAAGACTAGTATACACAAATCTATACATATATTAGGAATTTATTGAATGATTGAGATGATTAGTACTCTCTCTCTCTCTCTCTCTCTCTCTCTCTCTCTCTCTCTCTCTCTCTCTCTCTCTCTCTCTCTTTCTCTCATATCCTTTGTCTATCTCAAATTTTCTCTTTTAATCTCTCCCTCTCTGTCTGTCTGTCTGTCTGTCTGTCTGTCTGTCTGTCTGTCTGTCTGTCTGTCTGTCCCACACTTCAATACACCCTTCCTGTCTTCATACACTTTAGTACACCCTTCCTGTCTGCCCCTGGACCTTAATACACCCTGTATCACCCTTGCATCTCATTAAACTATCCCTATTTGTCCATCTCAATAAACCCTGTCTAATTTCCCTGTCCGGCTGTTTGTCTCATCTTACTACACCCTGTCTCTCCCTGCTTCTTGTTGCACCCTTCCTTTCCCCTACTCCTCAATACTCCCTTCCCACCCTGTGTCATGTGTATATATTTAAATATTTATATTCATTTGTGGCATTCTTCATGTGTTTTGGTCATTTTTGGGTGTGTTTGGGTGTGTTTTGGGGTGTTTTGGTCAGTTTTGGATGTGTTTTGGGATGTTTTGGGGTGTTTTTGTCTGTTTTGATGAGTTTGGGTGTGTTTTGAGGTGTTTTATGTGTTTTTTTGGTATTTTTAAGGAGTTTGGGTGTGTTTTGGGTGGCTACGGGTGTGCTGTGGGTGGATAAGACTGTTTCTGGGTGTTTAAGGTGGGTGTGGATGTGTTTTGGGGTGTTTTGGATGTGTTTTGGGGTGTAGAGAGGTAGACGTGATGTGTGCAGGGTGCCTCAGTCCCTGGATGGGTGTAGGAGTGCGTGGTGGTGCTGTCTAGGTCTTGTGGTGTGGGAGTGCATGGAAAGGAACAGATAATTTAGGGCAGTTTATCATATTTAATTATTTTGTTTATTAATTTATTTACTATTATCATTATTTTTATTGTTTTTAATTAAAGGGGGGTTAATTTTTACGTTCATCTTTTGTGTTCGGGAGTGGTTAGTGCTGTTGACAAAAAAATGGAGATCGTTTTATTTTTTAGTGTGGAAATTGTCGCAGTTTGTCAGGTGTTGATTGGTGTTGAGAGTCGCAGGTCCCGTCTCGCCCTCTGTCATAAAATGAACAATAAAGGGTTGATTTTCACTGATAGTTTATTTCCTTTAACGTAAACATGTAATGATATAGTTTTGTCTGTGTCTCCTGATGGTATGGCACTCTTGGCTAATATTTAACTAATTATATTCATGTCATTATCTGAATAACTAATAACAATTCACTATCCTGCATGTACTGTCAAGTCTATCGAAACATCAGGACGTCAATTGAGAGTCATGGATTTCAAGAGATTCCGATTTATTGCTGCTTCCTTCTCAATTTTAATAGTTCAGATAGACATTGCGTGTGGGGCACTGCTATTTACGAAGAACTGGAGGGTCACAGAAAGAAAGGGATGTTATATTCGTAATCTACGCAAAAAATAACTCTAGAAAAACAAACCACAGCATCTCTATTCATCCATTCTGTGTGTCTTCTCTTCTCTCTCTCTCTCTCTCCACTCTTAATGCTGCTGTGGGTCTCTGGGCTGGAGTACATCACAGAAAGATTGACACAGACTTATATATGAGAGGATGTTGTCTGTAACTATGCTATGGGGACATTGCAAGTTTGTGGGCTGTAGTCAATGAATAAGTGTGTCCTCTATAGCATACTTAAAAACCACACACACACACACACACGCACACTCTCTCTCTCTCTCTCTCTCTCTCTCTCTCTCTCTCTCTCTCTCTCTCTCTCTCTCTCTCTCTCTCTCTCTCTCTCTCTCTCTCTCTCTCTCTCTCTCTCTCTCTCTCTCTCTCTCTCTCTCTCTCTCTCTCTCTCTCTCTCTACAGACTCACTATTTCCTAACCCTTGCCTGAAACAAATGAAAAACTTTTATCCTTCTCCAATCACATTTTAATTTTCTACTGACAGTCACAATCCCACAGTATATGTAGTAAATTTCAACTTTTACTTTCAGATTACCTTGTTGTTGATGTGCAGTCTTGCTATGTGGGCGATGAACACCTCTGGGACATGACGAGCAGATGCCCATCCAGCACAGCTCAACTTGTATGGAATCTGGACCTGGACCATCACATGAATGCCACTGCCTTTGATATGTGTTTGATATGGCTTCTATTGCTTTCAAGTGACCATCTGCCTCTGTGAAATATGGAAGATCTTACAAGGTCAAGCATAATATTAAGCAAGTGATAGGAATGGTGATATGAGTGTGGTGTGTCTGAATTAGCTGTCAGAGTATTGTAAATATTATTACTTAGTCTTCCCAGTTATGAAATTAAGAACAGTTGTGAAGTTTGCTTTAAAACCCTTCATTAACTTTGCCACAAAACACTTTTACATGTTGTCAAAAGTGTGTAACTGTTATGAAGTGTGTGTATATATCATTACTACAGAAGAATCTGGAATTTCCCCTCAGATTACTTTAATGAATGAAGCTTGAGTTCACAGATGTGTGGTTAGGTTAGGTTAGGTTAGGTTACACAACCAAAACCACTCAAAATTATACATTAATTTTTTTTATAGAGCAACATGTGTGGAAAGTGGTACCAGAAATATTTGCATAACAAATATTTGGTTGTGGACCTTAGCACTTATACAGTACTGCACTAACTTACACACATGGTTAATTAATGATGTAATACTCAGGTGAAGCTGGATTTTCAAAAGACTGATCAATATTTTTTCCCAGATGTCATTTTTATGCAGCTGACTGAAGGAGAAAACATTGCAAAGGTCACACTATTCTTAAATCTTACTAAAATGTATGCGCATCACTTTCTGCTTTCACCCCAATGGCACACCAACCAAAATTCATGGGTATGGAGATGGCTGGACTAGTTCCTGTGGTCACCCCTCTTATATCTTAATTTGCCACTGTCTTCCCTGTGTGCTGGTTAAGTTCCTGCATATTGCAATACTTAATCTACTCACTGCTGAAGTCCCTGGAAACTAGGTAGAATAATTTAGAATGACATGGTTAAGTTAATGCCTATAAAATCTCATTTGTAATATTCAGGAAGATTGAATTATTCTTCCTCTGTTGAAGCAAATGATATGACATTGACTAGAAGCTTTCACAATATTTATAGACTTTCTTGTATCAGCGATCTTTTGGAAATGCAGCCATTAATCTGTAAATACTTGTATAGTGTAGCTGGCATGAAGGTTGCAGTCTTCATGATGTACTAGTGGACAAGCAGGAAGTGATGGTGTTGAGCCACTGTAGTAGTGATGTTATGGTAGGAAGTTACTGTCAAGATCAGGACGTCTGCAAGTTCAAATGGTCACCTAACAATTGCACCTTAGTAGAAAAACACACACAGGAAGTTTATGCAAGTTTTTATCCTTATATGAAATGTTGCTAGTGTTAACATATAAAATTGTATTGCATCAAACCCCCATACATTACTGTCTCTATCCAGTATGAGACCGGTGTTCAGGATAACAAGAAGCCGGCATTGCTCAAGCTGACCACATTTCATCCATTTATACATACTTTTTATTATTAAAGCTTATCTTGTAATTATTGCTGAAGACATTGACTCATTTATTTATTTATTTATGACTTAGAACTATGATAAAGCTATGGATTGATATAATTCCTGATTTGTTTCCATTCTTGTCTCCGCTTGTCCATCCCTGAGTGGTCAGAAGCGGTGCTCCACTGATGATGTGGAAGCCTGAGACAGCCAATCATTTAATGGGCTAGGTTACCTTTTGTCACCAGTCTTCTGTGTGTCACTCACTACGTTTGGAAATGTTTACCTGTTCTATTTAATTTGTTGGTTATAATAATGTTTATGGTCAATAAACTATTTATAAAACTATTTATCTGTGTCAGTATGATAAAAGCAGTTATTGTTGTTATTGTTATTATTATTATTATTATTATTATTATTATTATTATTATTATTATTATTATTATTATTATTATTATTATTATTATTACACATTTTCCTCCTTGTATTTAAATATTATTATTATTATTATTATTATTATTATTATTATTATCATGCATTTTTCTTGTATATAAATAAAATATTGTAACTGATTATTATCTTTTTTTTATCATTCATGTAGACTCAAACTCTCTCTCTCTCTCTCTCTCTCTCTCTCTCTCTCTCTCTCTCTCTCTCTCACGAATAAAATGACTGGTGAGGAACTCTAATCATTAAAGTGCTAAAAATTCCACTAAACCACGAGAAATAAATTATTAAGCCGTTCATTGCAAGGGCCACAGTCAGAAAGTGAAAAAATAAAAAATAAAAATCCTTAAATACCGAGGCTAAGTAAAACATAAGGAATTAGACAAATGATAATTAATAAACACATAAGGAATAATTAATAAACAAAAATTAAGCCAGGAAGACCATTATAATTATTGCAAGGAGACAATATGTATGTATATGTAATTCGAGGTTAAAATGGCTCAAATCTGGTCAAAAAAAGCACATCAATAGTATGCCATAAGTGAAGGTGTTCCTCAAGGCAGGGAAGGTTGGGGGGGGTGGCAATGAATAGGGGAGGGGCTATGAACTATTGGGGGGTAACAGTCCCAATGACTATTAATTAATGACGCATCCAATTTAGCGTGTGTTAATTTTCGCGTTGTGATAATCTAAAGGTTTTCTCGCGTTTTTTTTATTATTTCTTTATTTATTTTATTTTATTTATTTATTTTATTTGGCAGGTGTTATATATATATATATATATATATATATATATATATATATATATATATATATATATATATATATATATATATATATATATATTATATATACACGCAATTACAGATGTTTGATGATAAAAACGGATAATGCCTACATATACCGAATCTGTATTGCCACAATATATAATTTACTATGTATGTTAATATCGGAATAC
Source organism: Scylla paramamosain (assembly GCF_035594125.1). Lineage (NCBI taxonomy): Eukaryota > Metazoa > Arthropoda > Malacostraca > Decapoda > Portunidae > Scylla > Scylla paramamosain. The sequence continues at coordinate 41,698,230 of NC_087152.1, read as the reverse complement.
ATGAACTGGAACTTAATTCCAGTTCATATATATATATATATATATATATATATATATATATATATATATATATATATATATATATATATATATATATATATATATATATATATATATATATATCAGCATTTCATAGGTATAGAAATATGGGTAAGAAAATATATCTGTAAATTCAGGTGTTCATTTATTAAGCAGTACATAATTATGCTACTTGAAAACATGAAATAAAAGTAGGTTTTGTTAAAAGGTATCCATGATGGACTGTGCACTGGGTTGTATCAGTCAAACAGCCTTTGAACCAGGAATGTGCCATAATGATGCAGTTTTTGCAGAAGTATACTGCGGTTGACACTACAAAAGCCTCTGGAGAAGATTGAGAATGCTGATAATTTGTCATCAAGAGATTATTAGAGATGGGAGGGAAATTGATTTAGAACATGATAGGTGTTATGATAATGCACAGTTCATCATGGGTACAAGGGATTTTTGTTCTTTGTATCAAAACAGGGACTTAAATTCACTTTTCCTGAAAATCTCTCACACTCATTCACCTCCTGTTTGTTTTGAAGAGAGAGAGAGAGAGAGAGAGAGAGAGAGAGAGAGAGAGAGAGAGAGAGAGAGAGAGAGAGAGAGAGAGAGAGAGAGAGAGAGAGAGAGAGAGAGAGAGAGAGAGAGAGAGAGAGAGAGAGAGAGAGAGAGAGAGAGAGAGAAAATAAATAAATAAATAAAAAACCACTGTAGGCCACTTCATTCACAATGCCCAAAGAACTCGGCAACATGTAATGTAATGCTTACTTGATGCCATGAGAGAGAGAGAGAGAGAGAGAGAGAGAGAGAGAGAGAGAGAGAGAGAGAGAGAGAGAGAGAGAGAGAGAGAGAGAGAGAGAGAGAGAGAGAGAGAGAGAGAGAGAGAGAGAGAGAGAGAGAGAGAGAGAGAGAGAGAGAGAGAGAGAGAGCATCCAGTCAACAAGGCCATGGGAATAAAAATTATTAGTAAATGAGAGATGAAAGGATGGTGATAACAAGTGATAAATTAATGAGAAATGGAAGGATGGTGACAAGTGGATGGAAAAATTATGATAAATGAATGAGAAATGAGAGAATAATGATGATGGTAATGAATGGAATGTATGTAACCAAACCTAACCCAACTAAACAGTGTCAGTGCAGGAACTGTCAGTGTCAGGAACAGCATTGACAAGAGCAGGAACACTGGAAATGATAAAGAAAGGAACAGACACACCGACAGAGTTCCCTGCAGTGGTGTTCGCACATCAACTGGATGAGGGCATGCCAGAGATAACCAGGGAGTCTGTGCCAGTCTTGGTATCTCTGGAAATGAGTAGAAATGATATACAGCATTATGATAAAGAGGCTGAGAGGGACAAGTCACCGCACCTGACCAGATTCATCTAAGGGTGCCGATTGACTGATTGCTAGCTATTCACTTCATAGCCAGGAAATACCAGAATTTTGAAAAGCAACTCATGTAATCTATAAGAAACATGAAAAGTGACCCCAGCAAGTACAGGCCGGCCGGGCAGTTTGACTTATGTGATATGCAAAATACTGGAAACAGCAATTAAAGATATTGAATCATACACTTACCAGCAATCTATTCAGTGTACAGCAGTCTGGATTCCTGCCTGGGAGATGCACAGAACTGCAGGTGATAAGTGTTAAACAAGTGGACAGTGTTTAAACAAGGGCCTGGACACTGATAAAAGCATTCCATACTGTACCACACAACAAGTTATTATCAAAGCTAAAAAGTAACAGATTGAAGGAGGTGTGTTAAACTGGATAAAGTCAGTCTTGAGTAGAAGAAAGCAAGGGGAGCTTGTGAATGGGGAGGTAAGGTCGAGATATGGGCCAGGGAGAGGAAAAATTATTACCTCTATTAAGGAAAGAGGAAGGAAGGAAAGAAGGAAAGATGGACTAGAGGGAAGGTCAGCAGATGGGAGGAGGAGGGGCAGAGAGTGGATCATTAGCTCTATAAAGGAGAGAGGCTGGAGGGAGAGAGAAGGATGGGGAACAGAGGAATGCTCAGCTGATGGAGTGACAAGGAGTGGAGGAGTGTTCATTCTATATAAAGGAGAGAGAAAGGAGGAAAAGTGATGGAAGGCTTGAGTGAAGGGATGGACAGTGGCTGAGGGGAGATAGAAGGAAAACACACACACACACACACACACACACACACACACACACACACACACACACACACACACACACACACACACACACACACACACAGAGGCACATAGATGCTAAGGGAGGAAATCTGTCTGGGAACAACAAAAGTAGGTAAAGTCTCAGAAGTTTTAATATTAACCTGCCACACTTAATTCCTTTCTGTCTTCCTTCAGTCTCGTCCCCTTCCTTGCTAACAACCGCAATTTCAGAGGATTCAAGACTGAGGAAACACTTTGAACAATGGACACAAGTGCAGTATATTATTCTGTTATTCACCATGACTGTACCTCCATTTATAGTAAAGGGAGGAGGAGGAAAGTGCACTTGGTGGGCAAGAGAGCAAGGGAGAGGAAGAGAGGGAGAGGGAAGGAACAGGATAACAGGAAAGGGGTAAGGGGAGAGAGTGAGGGAGTGAGGAAACAATACGAGATGAAACTGGACATGAAGGGAGTGGATGGAGAGGGAGATGAGGAGAGGGGCAGGAGGTAGGGGGTGCATAGAAGCTCCGTTGAGTGAGAGGGGGGTCACAGTTGGGTGAGTGAGTGAGTGAGGGCACAGCAACACATGGTGGGGGGCATAACACACCTGCGGAAGGGAAGATGAGGCGGAGTAAGACCAAAAAATTACCTTATTCCTGCGAAACTTTCTCTCCCAAATGCTGACCATCAAGCCTTCAACTGTTGACACACACAAACCTAACCTAACCAACAATTACTGACATGGGAGACACAGGACACACGGCTGAGAGGACACACACACACACACACACACACACACACACACACACACACACACACACACACATCCTAAAACACTTCTGTCTACACCTCCACTACTTTCAAAAGGCTCTAGTTGAAAGATAATAGGGATTTTAAGGGTGTTTTTATGATTCTAGTGACAGATTAACAAAATTTTCATATTATTAACTGGAAAAACAGTCTTGAGAACTTGGTTAATCATCCCTGTGGCTTTTGAAAATAGTCGTGGAGAGAGAGAAGTGTTTCTGGATACTGGCCATACATACATACATACACACACACACACCTCAGCAACACAATGATATATTTACATGACACCAGTATTGACACATGACAGGGAAAAATACATGCACAGAGGACATTAGAAGACATCAATTCATAAATAAACCACACTCATATAGACTTTGTATCCTACAATTCCTCGGATAGAACATGACAAGAGGGAGAGAGAAAACGGCTCAACACAAACACAAACACTTCAAAACACACACACACACACACACACACACACACACACACACACACACACACACACACACACACGTACAGACAGAAACACATAAAAGCAATGCATAAATTCAGGTCATAGGAAGACAAAGTTGCCAGTCAAACTAACAGAGGCACTTCATAAATCTTGGCCTCAATAAATTAAAAACTTTGAACTCCCCATAATTTGTTGAGCGTCTTTTTTTGGTAGTGTGCCTTTCAACCGATGCCTGGCACTGGAAAAACACCGTGCCGCCCTGCATCAAACTTTTCACTGCAACAAACTTTAGTGTCAGTGGTTCTGTCTGTCTTTCTGCCTGTCTGCCTGTCTCTTTCCTGTCCTTTCTTCCTGCCTGCCTGTTTCTGTCTCTGTCTGTGTGCTTGTCTTTTTTGGCCTTCCTTCCTGCCTGCCTGCCTGTTTCTGTCTGTCTATCTGCCTGCCTGCCTGCCTGTTTCTGTCTGTCTATCTGCCTGCCTGCCTCTTTCCTGTCCTCTTTCCTGTCCTTTCTTCCTGCCTGCCTGTTTCTGTCTCTGTCTGTGTGCTTGTCTTTTTTGGCCTTCCTTCCTGCCTGCCTGCCTGTTTCTGTCTGTCTATCTGCCTGCCTGCCTGCCTGTTTCTGTCTGTCTATCTGCCTGCCTGCCTGCCTGTTTCTGTCTGTCTATCTGCCTGCCTGCCTGCCTGTTTCTGTCTGTCTATCTGCCTGCCTGCCTGCCTGTTTCTGTCTGTCTATCTGCCTGCCTGCCTGCCTGTTTCTGTCTGTCTATCTGCCTGCCTGCCTGCCTGTTTCTGTCTGTCTATCTGCCTGCCTGCCTGCCTGTTTCTGTCTGTCTATCTGCCTGCTTGTCTCTTTTTGATATCCCTTCCTGCATCCCTGCCTGTCTATGAAACTTTCTATCTTTCTGCTTGCCTGCCTGTCTCTTTAGGCCTTCCTTTGTTTCCTGACCTGTCTGCCTGTCTATAAGTCTTTGTCTGTCTGTCTGTCTGTCTGTTTTTCTACCTCCATGTCTGTCTGTATGTCCTTCCTCCCTGTCTGTCCGTGTATCAGCTGTCTGTCTTTCTTCCTGCACGTCTGTTTGTGTGTCTTTCTCTCTCAACAACAGTATATAATATCTGTTCATCCTTCACTTTACACACCAATAAAAGAAAGAAGCCCTGCATATACATGGAAACTCTTCCTGGTATTTCTGAAAGAAGAAACATTCTGTAGCAACACAAACAGCAACACTGGTTTCTTAATACTGCAACACACAAGTACACAGAAACACTCCCTCCTAGAAACACCCAACCCCTGCAACACACAGCCACACCTACACAAATCCCCCTCCCACTCTCTCTCTGGATGCAAAAAAGAAAATAGAGCAATGGTGAAACTTTGGATACAAACAGCAACTCTAACAAAAAATCTGGGGCAGTAGGCATTAATGTGACCCTTTACTGTGGCCATAATCGTTGCTCTGCTGTGTATTCAGTGAGTGTGCAAGGCTGCCATTAATTCCCAGGCTTGTAAGTTGGTAATAAATATGGTATGTTATTTCCTGTTTATATATGAATTCCTGAAATTATTCTATTCCTCCTATGGTGTTTACATTCATCCATGTAACTTAACATATAATTATTCCTCTCATGGTACTTTTCCCATACTTAATCTAATCTAATATTATTCCTCCCATGGTGAATTCTTGCTAACCTAACCTATTTTAACCTTGCCCAAAATTATTCTTCCCAAGGTACATATCTTTACTCAACCTAACAGATCTAATCTAATCTAATCTAATACTATCCCTCCCATTGTGAATTCTATCTAACCTAACCTAACATGGCTGAAAAATTATTCTTCCTAAGGCACATAACCCCACCTGACCTAACCTAACCTAACCTAACCACCTGACCTAACCTAACCTAACCTTGTCTATCATGATAATTATTTAGGGGTTAAATCTTGAGTGGAATAGTTGCAGAGGAAAATTTATTTTACTTATGGAAACTAATGGAATAATATTAATTTTCTCAATAAAGTTCTGCTAAATTTCCTTCACAAAATCAAGATGATGAAATGAATATTGGAAAAAAAAATAAATAAATAATAATAATAATAATAATAATAATAATAATAATAATAATAATAATAATAATAATAATAATAATAATGTCTCTGAAAGTTTGAGAATATATAAAATGCAAATACTGAAACAAAGAAATAACAATTATATATCAGATAAACAGTAGAAAATCTAAGTACAAAAATTATGTCAAGAAAAAAATGAGGACAACAAATACAGAAAAGTGGAGGCTGGTGACCTGTGCTGATTGACCTCACAGGGTCACCCCCCCACACACAGGATACACATGTCAACATCAGGAGGCTGGTGACCTGTGCTGATTGACCTCACAGGCTCACCCCCCCCCCCACACAGCAGGGCACCAAAAGGCCTAATGGCAGTCACATATAAGGCACATTACATGGCTTAGTGGCCTGCCATCTGCTGCCTTAAGCCTAATGTTTGTTGACATGGAACCTGCCTTTCTAAATGAAACTAAATAAGAATACTATACATGAACTGCCTTCCTAAATGAAACACACACACACACACACACACACACACACACACACACACACATTCTCTCTCTCTCTCTCTCTCTCTCTCTCTCTCTCTCTCTCTCCATGTGTAAATTTTTCTCTTATTTTCACATCTATGTTACCTCCTCCTCCTCCTCCTCCTCCGTCTTTACTCTCTCGTTACCGAGAGAGAGAGAGAGAGAGAGAGAGAGAGAGAGAGAGAGAGAGAGAGAGAGAGAGAGAGAGAGAGAGAGAGAGAGAGAGAGAGAGAGAGAGAGAGAGAGAATGAACGCAAAAAAAAATCATTTCCAATTTAAAGAAAATTAAAATTCTTAACGAAAACGAAGAGAAAGAATGAAATAAAATAAACAAACAAACAAACAAACAAACAAACAAACAAACAAATAATGAAGAAAGAA
>NC_087152.1:41674316-41676816 GCF_035594125.1 Scylla paramamosain | reverse complement strand
GGTTCTTGTTGGAAACTGGGACGCCCACGGTGCAGTCGTCCACATACTTCCAGCGATGGGGGGTGTCGGTGAGGGCGTTGCTGATGAGGAGGAGGAAGCATAGAGGACCCATCTTGGTCCCCCTGGGGGACTCCACATGTCAGCTGTTGGGAAATTGTGTGTGTGTGTGTGTGTGTGTGTGTGTGTGTGTGTGTGTGTGTGTGTGTGTGTGTGTGTGTGTGTGTTTGAGAGAGAGAGAGAGAGAGAGAGAGAGAGAGAGAGAGAGAGAGAGAGAGAGAGAGAGAGAGAGAGAGAGAGAGAGAGAGAGAGAGAGAGAGAGAGAGAGAGAGAGAGAGAGAGAGTGTGTGTGTGTGTGTGTGTGTGTGTGTGTGTGTGTGTGTGTGTGTGTGTGTGTGTGTGTGTGTGTGTGTGTGTGTGTGTGTGTTTGAGAGAGAGAGAGAGAGAGAGAGAGAGAGAGAGAGAGAGAGAGAGAGAGAGAGAGAGAGAGAGAGAGAGAGAGAGAGAGAGAGAGAGAGAGAGAGAGAGAGAGAGAGAGAGGGAGAGAGAGAGTGTGTGTGTGTGTGTGTGTGTGTTTGAGAGAGAGAGAGAGAGAGAGAGAGAGAGAGAGAGAGAGAGAGAGAGAGAGAGAGAGAGAGAGAGAGAGAGAGAGAGAGAGAGAGAGAGAGAGAGAGAGAGAGAGTGTGTGTGTGTGTGTGTGTGTGTGTGTGTGTGTGTGTGTGTGTGTGTGTGTGTGTGTGTGTGTGTGTGTGTGTGTGTGTGTGTGTGTGTGTGTGTGTGTTTGTTTGAGAGAGAGAGAGAGAAGAGAGAGAGAGAGAGAGAGAGAGAGAGAGAGAGAGAGAGAGAGTGTGTGTGTGTGTGTGTGTGTGTGTGTGTGTGTGTGTGTGTGTGTGTGTGTGTGTGTGTGTGTGTGTGTGTGTGTGTTTGAGAGAGAGAGAGAGAGAGAGAGAGAGAGAGAGAGAGAGAGAGAGAGAGAGAGAGTGTGTGTGTGTGTGTGTGTGTGTGTGTGTGTGTGTGTGTGTGTGTGTGTGTGTGTGTGTGTGTGTGTGTGTGTGTGTGTGTGTGTGTGTGTTTGAGAGAGAGAGAGAGAGAGAGAGAGAGAGAGAGTGTGTGTGTGTGTGTGTGTGTGTGTGTGTGTGTGTGTGTGTGTGTGTGTGTGTGTGTGTGTGTGTGTGTGTGTGTGTGTGTTTGAGAGAGAGAGAGAGAGAGAGAGAGAGAGAGAGAGAGTGTGTGTGTGTGTGTGTGTGTGTGTGTGTGTGTGTGTGTGTGTGTGTGTGTGTGTGTGTGTGTGTGTGTGTGTGTGTGTGTGTGTTTGAGAGAGAGAGAGAGAGAGAGAGAGAGAGAGAGAGAGTGTGTGTGTGTGTGTGTGTGTGTGTGTGTGTGTGTGTGTGTGTGTGTGTGTGTGTGTGTGTGTGTGTGTGTGTGTGTGTGTGTGTGTGTGTGTGTGTGTTTGAGAGAGAGAGAGAGAGAGAGAGAGAGAGAGAGAGAGAGAGAGAGAGAGAGAGAGAGAGAGAGAGAGAGAGAGAGAGAGAGAGAGAGAGAGAGAGAGAGAGTGTGTGTGTGTGTGTGTGTGTGTGTGTGTGTGTGTGTGTGTGTGTGTGTGTGTGTGTGTGTGTGTGTGTGTGTGTGTGTGTGTGTTTGAGAGAGAGAGAGAGAGAGAGAGAGAGAGAGAGAGAGAGAGAGTGTGTGTGTGTGTGTGTGTGTGTGTGTGTGTGTGTGTGTGTGTGTGTGTGTGTGTGTGTGTGTGTGTGTGTGTGTGTGTGTGTGTGTGTGTGTGTGTGTGTGTGTGTGTGTGTGTGAGAGAGAGAGAGAGAGAGAGAGAGAGAGAGAGAGAGAGAGAGAGAGAGAGAGAGAGAGAGAGAGAGAGAGAGAGAGAGAGAGAGAGAGAGAAATTGTTGTGAATTATCTTCTTCTTTTGCTAAGTTATATAAATAGATTATCTTTTTTCTTCCTCCTCCTCCTCATAATCCAACATTCTTCCTCCTCCTCCTCCTCCTAGAAATCCCAAACACTCTTCCTCCTCCTCCTCTTCCTCCTACAAATCCCACTGTTCCTCCTCCTCCTCCTATTCAAATCATCTTCCTCCACCTCCACCTCCACTACCACCACCACTACCTCACCTGCCTCAAACACACACTGGGGCTGTCCTCCTCTGCATAGTCTAGCAGGCTGGCACCCCCAGGGGACAGCCATGGGCACACTACCACTTGAGGTAATTCCCTGCTGTGTGGAGTCTTGGTGCCCGGCTGCCCTGAGAGCCCCTGGTCAAATGCATACACGTGGCCCTGTGGGAGAGAGGTCAAGTCAGGTCAGGTTAAATTAGGTCTCCTTTCCCTCTCTCTCTCTCTCTCTCTCTCTCGCTCTTACCTGCGAGGGGATGTAGACCAGGGTATGACCTCTCCCGCAGGCGACCTGGCCGACCTCTGAGCCACACAGGTCAAGCACAGTGCGAGGAATGGGGCAGTTATCTGTCGTGCCGTGACCAAGCTGCCCACAGCGTCCA
>NC_087152.1:41649316-41661816 GCF_035594125.1 Scylla paramamosain | reverse complement strand
ATAATATTGTTACTGATAAATTCTGTTGTTTTATATTATAATTATTTGGCTACACAGTAAAAATATAGATTTGAAAATATACTTTGTAAACCTCAGTAACTTCCACTACAGCCTGTTAAACTAGAACCATGAAAACTCCCTTGAAAACCCCAGTAACTTCCACTACAGCCTGTTAAACTAGAACCATGAAAACTCCCTTGAAAACCCCAGTAACTTCCACTACAGCCTGTTAAACTAGAACCATGAAAACTCCCTTGAAAACCCCAGTAACTTCCACTACAGCCTGTTAAACTAGAACCATGAAAACACCCTTGAAAACCCCAGTAACTTCCACTACAGCCTGTTAAACTAGAACCTCCAAAACACCCCAAAACAGACAATTTACCTCAAAACACTTGCAAAAACAGCCCTAAAACACCTCCAAAACACCCCAAAACACTCCCAAACACACAAGCAGAGGAGTGTAGTGAATTAATAAGTGAAAGAAAGCAAGAAAGTGTAAAGGAACAGATGATAATGAAAAAAAAAGTGATTTAAATGAGATTGTCAAGATGTTTTGATTGTTTATGGTAAGGAAAATGATAGAATGGGTTTGTAATGATGACAGAAAGGAAGGAATAAGAGGGAAAAGTAAAGAAATGAGGAAAGGAAAAAGAAAATGATGCTTTACCCACACTGCACCTCTCTTTAACCACATTCAGAGACACAAGGAAATACAAACAAATAACAAAACAAGCAAACAGAAAAAATGGAGCTCTATAGGAATATAAATAAGAAATAAAATAATGCATAAGAAAATAAAAAGCTAAAAAAAGTAAACAAACAAAATATTTAACACCACCACAACACCTTTAAACACCCTCAAAATACCCCAAAATACACAAAAACATCCCAAAACACTCCAAAAAAACACCAAAACACCCTCAAAATACCCAAAAACACACCAAAACATCCCAAAACACTCCAAAAACACACCAAAACACCCTTAAAATACCCCAAAACAAGCCAAAAACTCCAAAAACACATCAAAACACTCCAAAAACACACCAAAACACCCTTAAAATACCCCAAAACAACCCAAAAACTCCAAAAACACATCAAAACACCCTTAAAATACCCAAAAACACTCCAAAAACACACCAAAACACCCTCAAAATACACCAAAACACCACAAAACACTCCAAAAACACACCAAAACACCCAAAAACACCCCAAAAACATACAAAAACACCCAAAAACACCCCAAAAATACCTGAAAACACCTTCAGAACAATGAAATGGAATAAAACACAAAATAACAATAACAAAAAAACAAAAACAAGAAAACAAGCTGCAATATAGAACAGCAGGAACACAAACAAACACACACACACCCTACAAACAAACAAACAAACAAACAAACAAAAATAAATAAATAGATAACAGGATAAAAAAAGTGAAAAAAATAATCATAAAACCAAACTAGAAATATACAAACCAATACAAAACGCAACATACCCACATACCACCAAACAAGACAGAGTGGAACCTCGCAGGGACGCCGATGATATGCTGGTAACAAGTCACACAGGAGAGCACAGAGGAATACAAGCCGCTGGAGTCGTGCTTGGAGTAACAGTCAAAGAGAGCAGGAGACAGAGGCACCACCACCGTCAAGCCGACCAGGTCCAGGATCACACTGCTGAATGCCACCTTGCTTCTCCGCACGTTCTTCTGTGGGTGTTAGGTTAGGTTAGGTTAAGTTAGGTTAGGTTAGGTTAGGTTAAGTTAGGTTAGGTTAAGTTAGGTTAGGTCAGGTTAGGATAGGTTAGGTCAGGTTAGGATAGGTTAGGTTAGGTTAGGTTAGGTTAGGTTAGGTTAGGTCAGGTTAGGTTAGGTTAGGTTAGGTCAGGTCAGGTTAGGTTAGGTTAGGTTAAGTGAGGTGTTTTTAATCTTTAATTTTATCTCAGTATTTTTTTCTTGTAGTATTTAGTTGGCTTTGAGCAGTGTCCCTCCTATATATATAAAAAATAAAACAAAATAAACAAATAAATAAATAAACTAAAACAATAAAACGTTTACAACTTTGAATCACTTTCCCGACACACTTGTGCATGGAGGCAGTGTTGCATGAGCCTTGACTGACAAATATTGCAGCGCGTTGACAACCACACACTTCACACCTCAGCTTAGCAACACACACCAACACAACACCCTGCTCACTTTCTCCTTGATGTCCGCAGCCTGTACCGCCCCTCCGTCCCTGCCGTCCACCTCACCACCGCTGCTGCCGCCACCGCCATCGCTGCCGCCAACCTGCTTGCCGGATCGGAGGGTTGCCGTTGCTCTGAAAGTTACGTTAGGTTAGGTTAAGTGGGGCCGTGGGAAGAGGATGCAGGTTAGGTTAGGTTAGGCTAGGCTAGGTTAGGTTAGGGTAGGCTTCTTTAGGTTAGGTTAGGTTAGGTTAGGTAAGGCTTGGCTAGGTTAGGCTTGCTTAGATAAGGTTTGGCTAGGTTAGAATTGCTTAGGTTAGGTTAGGTAGAGTTTGGTTAGGCTAGCTTGGGATTATGACACGAGATAGCCAGTCTTGGGGAGGAGGAAGCACCAGACAGAAGTTCGGGTAGGCTTCTTTGGGTTAGGTTAGGTTTGGTTAGGGGCAGCTGAGGAGTGTGAGGCTCCACCACATCAGGTTAAATTTGAGGTAATATTTGAGTCATTTTCTCACTCACCACCAAAATTTTCCCACTGTAAAAACTTTAATATTTTTTTTCTGAAGGCTACAACGAAAGACAAGGCAACACACACACACACACACACACACACACACACACACTGCATAAGCATCTGTACAACGAAAGACAAGGCAACACACACACACACACACACACACACACACACACACACACACACACTGCATAAGCATCTGTACAACGAAAGACAAGGCAACACACACACACACACACACACACACACACCAGAAACACCTAGAAACACATTTTTCCTCCCCAAAAACACCCATAAACAATTTTCCTCCCCAAAAACATCTAGCAACACAATTTTCCTCCCCAAAAACACCCAGAAACAATTTTACTCTCCTAAAACACCTAGAAAGACAATTTTCCTCCCCTAAAACAACCCAGAAACACAATTTTCCTCCCCAAAAACACCCAGAAACACAATTTTCCTTCCCAAAAACATCTAGGAACACAATTTTCCTCCCAAAAACACCTAGAAGCACAATCTTCCTCCCCAAAAACACCTAGAAACGCAATTTTCCTCCCCAAAAACACCCAGAAACACAATTTTACTCCCCAAAAACACCTAGAAGCACAATTTTCCTCCCCAAAGAACACCTTCAAACACAATTTTCCTCCCCAAAAACACCTAGAAGCACAATTTTCCTCCCCAAAAACACCTAGCAACACAAATTTTCCTGCCCAATAACACCTAGCAGCACTATTTTTCTCCTTTTAATACTCAAAAAACACAAATTCGGCCCAGAACAGCTATTTCTATTAACAGTACTAAAAGAAAACACTGATTACCGGTCAGAAATAGCTCAAAAACATTAATTTCTACGCAAAAAAACACTGAAAAAACACGTGATTTCCTTTCAAAACACCCAAAAAAACATACATTTCTACCCAAACACACTGAAAAACATGCGATTTTCTTTTAACACATCAAAAAACACACATTTCTAGCCAAAACACTTAAATAACACTTAATTTCCTTTCAAAACACCCCAGAAGAGACACACACCTACCCAAGGACAGCGAAAAAACAACAATTTCTACCCAAACAAACTTGAAAAACACCAAAATCTAAAAAAAAAACACAAAAAAATAAAAAAATATATAAAAAAAACATCCCCTGCCTTTTTAAAACGCCACAGAAACGAAGAATCCACTCCTCTTTCTATTCTTCTCTATGCATGAAAACAGCTGGAAAATATAGGAAATAACACTAAATACTGATGGAAGGGCACTGGCAGGTGGGAAGGTCCAGGGTCTCGGTCCCCGGATGAAGGCGGCTGATGACGTCACGTCCGCCATATTTACGTTACGCAAATGATTTTGAAAATGACCCCTCGCAAAAATGGAGCTAGGCCGGAATGCTTTACATATTATGAAAGGGCATAATTTTAAATTAATTCTGGAGATATAAAAATATTCCAAGCTTCAGTAATAATAAAGCTATATTTAAATAACTATATGAAAAAGTGTTCGAACAAACACGATAAAAAAAAACACTCCAAAGTCCACAAATCTCATTTCTCACGAACACAATACACTTTAAAAAATCGAAACTATTTTTACAAACAATCAGAAGTTAACCGGAAGCTGAAATAAATAAATAAATAATTTATAAATGTCGACTTTTTGAGTTTTCAACGGGTCTAAAACCCCTCTAAAAGTCCACGTATTTCACTCAAAAGCATCATAACATATTTAAAAAAACAATAAACGATTTTTTGAGCCCATAAAATCTTGCCTAGCGGCTGAAATAAAAAATCATGTTTGGCGGTATGAAAAATTTAACGGCAAACAGCAACACTTATTTACGCTGAAACAACCTCATAATCGACATGTTTCCCTTAACACTCGCACGCAAAACACTCAAAACACCACCAAATATTTTTACAAACCATAAAATCTTAGTTAAAAAGCCTAAATATATAAGTTAAGAAAATAGAAAGAATATTGGAACCTGGGGTAGACTCTGGCAATCCATCATGGCGGCCGCGGGAGGGCTGGGAGGGGGCTCAGATAAAAACAAGGTTGGCTATCTCTCTTTCCTTATTATTTGTGGTTGTTATGAAGGTTATTTCTCTGTTTTCTGGATTAATTTCAGCTGTGTGTATGCGTGTGTGTGTATATATATGTGTGTGTGTGTGTGTGTGTGTGTGTGTGTGTGTGTGTATATCTATGTGTGTGTGTGTGTGTGTGTGTGTCCGCCTCTATTCCATGATAAATAGCATTATATTCTCTCTTCTCTTCTCCCCTTTTGCTATTAAGTATCAAGTATTTTCCAGGTATTTCCAGTGTTTTCCAGGTAGTGTCGTAGGTTGAAGCCAGACCTCTGCTACCTGTCACTACTAAACTCACCTTAATTGACCTCCTGTGCCTCTGTGGTCCCGTTCCCTGGTGTTTAAATGAAAAGAGGACACACACACACAACCGCACTGCACGGTGTTTCCCAGGTACACTGAGGAAGACAATAAAAAATAAATAAATCTGCTGTCTCTCAATATTTATCGTAATTTACAGTGTTTTGTTGTGTGAGGAGCAGACTACTGGGGTGATTTGTGCACAGGTAAGTGGCAGTAGGTGGATGAGTGTGTGTAACGAGTGTATTAATGTGTGTGAGGGAAATAAAGGGGTGTGAGGTATGACGGGCCAGCCTGCCGCAGCTCACCCCTGGCCTGTTAAACCTTCCGTCAGACTTAAACTAGGCAGTGGCGGTTAGGTCTGACCAGCGGACATGAAAGCATAGTCATGTGGCTCCATTCACTGCCACGGGTGACTTATGGTGACGAGAAATAAATTAAATAATGGCTAATATATACGGACGTCCGGATCATCAGTCTGCTTATATTTTTTAAAAAGTTGAATTTTGGCGGGTTTTCATTTCACGGAAGAGTTCATTTGTTAATATTTCGTCATGCGGGTTACGTTGAAACTAAATATTACGAGTATGACTAAATAAAAAGCCGAAATAATGTAAAAAAAAATATAAAAAATAATGAAGGTACCGTGGATTGGCAACACTTCCGATGTAAACAAACAGCTGATCACGGGTCCGGAGCGAGGCAAGGAGATAAAAATAATAATAAACGAAGGAAATAGGTTATTACCACGTAGTGTGTAATGGCTTAAACTATAATAAAACCTAAATTTTTATAGGCCTGGCATTTCAGTGGGATTTCTGTTTTTATTGGATTTTTTGTTGCCCTTGGCTCGTGTCACTCCTTCAGAAAAAGGAGAAAAGGTATTTGTCTCTCCTCTTGCACTTTTCCCTCTTCAGGTGTCTCATATTTGGGAAGAATTGTGACATACTGGATACGTTTATCTTCAACACACACACACACACACACACACACACACACACAGATAAGATACTTTTAAATGTATAAATCTTACCTCACCTTTTATGAACACAGTTAAGTTCCTTTGAAATAATTAGTGGGTGTTTGTCAGTGTTGATGAAGAGTTATGCCATGACCTGCTCTCTTAAGCATTACCAGTGACCTGTTTGGTTATGAGTCATGTTAGCAGATGAACCTGGCCTGACCTAACTAACCTACCACTGCGGGACAAGCAACACCAAATGTTAGCCTCACTTTGATTAATGCTTCATATCACCTATAGTAATGGACACACACACACACACACACACACACACACACACACACACAAATTCATTAAAGTATCATGTCTTGCTTCTTTATCTCCTTTCTCCTTTTTTAAAATTAATTAATTAATTAATTTATGTATCTATCTAGTTATTTATCTATTTATTCATATACTACTACTACTACTACTACTACTACTACTACTACTATTTGTAGTAGGAGAGGTAAGGCTCTACTGTAGTCAGAGGAAACCTTGTAGCAAATTGTTATCCATTGTATACTGACAAAGAACTTCTCTCCTTAACAGGTGGACTTGGAATCTCTCAGGGGAAACTACATGTAGTAATTGAATTAAAATGGCTAGAACCAGAGGATGGGGTTGTGCGTCCCCGGGAGTTCAGAGGGTGCCGGCGCTTCAACTGATGGTGTGGACCCATGAGACAGAGGCTCCACCAGGTGTGTGTGTGTGTGTGTGTGTGTGTGTGTGTGTGTGTGTGTGTGTGTGTGTGTGTGTGTCTCTCTCTCTCTCTCTCTCTCTCTCTCTCTCTCTCTCTCTCTCTCTCTCTCTCTCTCTCTCTCTCTCTCTCTCTCTCTCCAGTGAAATAGTTATCCAAACAGCCTATTAAACAGAAAGAGAGAGAGAGAGAGAGAGAGAGATTTATTTTGGTTCCCTTCCTTAGAGTGAAGTGCTGCCCTTCATGTGGAAATGTTGATTAGAAAAAAGAGCTGCCCTGGGTCCATCATTTTTGTGAGTGACTTTTACCAGAGACAAGAGTGTGACAAAATAGTTATCCATCTGGTAATGAACACTATAACTACTATTTTTATCACATCTTTCCTGATTCCCAGACCAACATGAAGCATTTATTTTCTTTCCTAGCCATGTCTATACAGTATACTGGCTAGAAATTGCACATTCTGCTACTGTAATTCTTTCCTTTCATGAATGTGCTTATAAATGTTTCCAGCTGTAATGTTATAGTAAATGGTTAAATTCTGGACAAAGTTGTGAATCAAATGCATCCATCAAGCGACTGGAGTGTAGATGTGCGCGTTTCTCCGCAGGTGGTAACACAAGCAGCGGGTGGAAGAGACCTTGGGAGACTTCCGTAACTCAGAAGCAAGAAGCTGGAGCCTTGTGACTGACTGGTGGTTTTGACTGCAGGCACCAACATTCAGGTCAATACTTTTGTTGGTACAGCTGAGAATTCTCTATCCAAAATTCAAAAATCCGAAAGTTTTTAATTGTGTCGTGTCACTTCACAAATAGAGAACGCCACAAAAGTGGTGAGAAGGTTTGCACCCTCCACCCCTCATGAAAAAAAAAGTTTGCCAAAAAAAAAAATCCTGAATCTGTGCCCACAAATCAGGGGGCTTGTTCCTCCCTCTCCTCCACCCTCTGACTACTTCATGCTACTTATTAAAACTCTTCACAATGATGTTCTCCATGCCCTTGCTGGCCCAAATCCTTGAAAGGTTTATGGACCTGATGGGGTCCCTCCTATTGTTCTCCAGAACTGTGCCTCCGTGCTTGCACCTTGCCTAGTCAAACTCTTTCAGCTGTCTGTCTGTCAACATCTACCTTTCCTTCTTTGCTGGAAGTTTGCCTACATTCAGCCTATTCCTAAAAAGGGTGACTGACTGTTCTAATCCCTCAGAATACCATCCTGTTGATTTAATTTCCTGCCTATCTAAAGTTTTTGAATCTCTCCTCAGCAGGAAGATTGTTAAATATCTATCACTCCATAACCTTTTATCTGATTGCTAGTATGGGTTCTGTCAAGGCCGCTCTACTGGTGATCTTCTTACTTTCCTTAGTGAGTCTTGGTCATCCTCCTTCAGAGACTGCTGTTGCCTTAGACATATCAAAAGCTTTTGATATAGTATGGCACAAATCTGATTTCCAAACTAGCCATCTATGGGTTCTTTCCTTCTCTCTGTAACTTCATCTCAAATTTCCTTTGTGACTGTTCTTTTGCTGCTGCGGTAGATGGTCACTGTCTTCTGAACCTGTTGACAGTGGTGTTGCTCAGGTTTCTCTCCTGTCACCCACTCTCTTCCTATTATTCTTCAGTGATCTTCTAAACCAAACTTCTTGTCCTATTCACTCCTATGCTGATGATACCAATCTTCATTTTTCCACGTCTTTTCATAGACGTCCAACCCCTCAGGAAGTAAACATTTCGTGCAGGGAAGCCACAGGATGCCTGACTTCTGATCTCTCTAAAATTTCTGATTGGAGCAGAGCAAACTTGGTATTGTTCAATGCCTCAAAAACTCAATTCCTCCATCTATCAACTCGACACAACCTTCCAGACAACTATCCCCTCTTCTTCAATGACGCTCAACTGTCCCCCTCTTCTACACTGAACATCCTCGGTCTGTCCTTTACTTATAATCTGAACTGGAAACTTCACCTCTCATCTCTAGCTAAAACATCTTCTATGAAGTTAGGTGTTCTGAGACGTCTCCGCTAGTTTTTCTCACCCCCCCAGCTGCTAACTCTGTACAAGGGCCTTATCCGTCCATGTATGGAGTATGCTTCACATGTCTGGGGGGGTTCCACTCATACTGCTCTTCGAGACAGGGTGGAATCAACAGCTTTTCGTCTCATCAACTCTCCTCTAACTGACTGTCTTCAGCCTTTCTCTCTCTCTCTCTCTCTCTCTCTCTCTCTCTCTCTCTCTCTCTCTCTCTCTCTCTCTCTCTCTCTCTCTCTCTCTCTCTCTCATACACACACACACACACACTTTTATATAAAATTTGAGCATTTGATAAACAATCAATCAGTCAATCACACACACACACACACACACACACACACACACACACACACACACACACACACACACACACACACACACGTACACACAAATATTTTGAAAAATTAACGAAAATACAACAAATTATTATTGTTATTATTGTTATTTTTTGGGTAAACTTTAAATATTGGGTAAACGGTACCTCAACACGTCTGTGGTGCAAAATCCGGGCAGAGTAGAGCGATGCGACTTCCCCCCTGTAGTGTGGGAAAGTGTGAGGGAGTGTGAGAGAGACAGAGAGAGAGAGAGAGAGAGAGAGTGTGTTGTTAATCTGTCACTAGAACTTTAAAAACTCTTGAAAACCCTTACAGCTTCAGCTTTTGGGATGTGGAGATCTGGTTAATCTATCACTAGAACCTTAAAAAACACACTTGAAAACCCTTACAACTTCGACTAGAGCCTTTGGAAAGTAGAAATGTTAATCTGTCACTAGAACCTTGAAAACACTCTTGAAAAACCTTGCAACTTCAACTAGTGTCTTTGGAATGTAGAAATGTGGTCAATCTGTCACTAGAACCTTAAAAACACTGCAAGAAAACCCTTATAACTTCAACTAGAGCCTTTTAAAAGAGTGTTTCTCCTGTTAATAATGTAGTAATTTTGTTAATCTGTCTCTAGAACCTTAAAAACAACCTTGAAAATCCTTAAAAGAGTGTTTCTCCTGTTAGTAATGCAAAAATGTTGTTAATGTGTCGCTAGAACCATAAAAACACCCTTTAAAACCACAGTAACTTCTATTGCAGCCTTTTAAATACAGGTAGCAGGGTTCTCAGGGGTGTTTCTCCAGTTAGTAATGCAGAAATATTGTTAATCTGTCACTAGAACTATAAAAACACCCTTGAAATGCCTTACAACTTCAACTAGAGCCTTTTAAGGATAGTTTGTGTAATTTTTGGGATGTTTTTGGGTGTTTTTGAGGTATTTTTGTGGTATTTTGGGATGTTTTTTGGGGTGTGTTAGGGTGTTTTGGTGTGTATAATTTTGTTTTTTGGGTTTTTTAGGGATATTTAAGGTGGGTTTGATAAGTTTTGGGGCATTTTGGAGTGTTTTGGTGGGTGAAAATGTGTTTTTGGTGTGTGTCAGAGGTATTTTGGATGTTGGGGTGTTTTGGGTGTGTAGAGGTGTGTCAAGTTAGGATGTGATTGAAGTGTTTTGGGGGGTGTTGGGGTGTTCTTTGGCGTCTTTGGTGTGTGTCGGGTGTTTTGATGTGTTAGGGGTGTTTAAGGGTGTTTAAGGGTGTTTTTGGTGTGTGTCAGGCTGTGTCAGGGGTGAAATGTTTTGGTGTGTTTTTTTGGTTATTTAAGGATGTCTTTTTGGGTGTTTGATAACCTTTAATGTGTCTCCCTGCTTCTGTCTGTCCCTAATCTGCCCTAACTCCTACAGGGTAACAGGGACGTGAGGGGTCTCCAGCAGCATGCCTGAAGATACTTGTGTGTGGACGAGGGACACACACTCAAGAACCACAAGTGAGTGTGGGGAAAGAGAGAGAGAGAGAGAGAGAGAGAGAGAGAGAGAGAGAGAGAGAGCACTCTTGAAAATCATTACACTTTCAACTAGAGCGTTTGGAATGTAGAAATGTTGTTAATCTTTCACTAGAATATTGAAAACACTCTTGAAAAACATTGCAACTTCAAGTAGAGCCTTTGGAATGTAGAAATGTGATTAATCTGTCACTAGAACCATAAAACACCCTTGAAAACCCTAACAACTTCAACTAGAGCCTTTTAAAAGAGTGTTCCTCCTGTTAATAATGCAGTAATCTTGTTAATCTGTCACTAGAATCTTAAAAACACCCTTTTGAAACCACAGTAACTTCAACTGCAGCTTTTTAAAACACAGGTAGCAGAACTCTCAAGTTTCTTCCATTAGAAATGCAGAAATCACTCTAATGTGCCACAAAAACCATAAAAACACCCTTAAAAACCCTTGTCACTTCATCTAGAGCCTTTTAAAAGACTTTCTTCAGTTAGCAATGCAGAAATCTCACTAATCTGTCACTAGAACCACAAAAACAACCTTGAAAACCTAATTCATCTCCCTCCCCCCTTACAGGTCCCTGAACACCTTTCCCCCCATGAACTGGCTGCTGTTTACTGGGACACCCTTGCAGAACAGCCTGGCGGAGCTCTGGGCCCTTCTGAACTTCCTAATGCTGGATATTTTTGAGTCCTTGTCCAATGTGAGTGAGATGCAGGAGGGAAGTGAGGAGAGGACTCTGAGGCAGGAATGGGAGGGCCAGGCCATCTCCACTCTAATGAAGATAAGAGAGAGGGAATGTGGGTGTGTTTGGGAGTGTTTTGGTGGCTTTGGGTAGGTTTGGGTGTGTTTGGGGAGTTTTTTATGATTATTTAAAGAGGTTTTTTTGGGCTGGAGAGGAGTTTTTTTTGGGCTGGAGAGGAGTTTTTTGGGCTGGAGAGAATTTTTTTGGGTCTGGAGAGGAGCTTTTTGGGCTGGAGAGAAATGTTTTGGGCTGGAGAGAAGGTTATGTTTTGGGCTGGAGAGAAGGTTTTGTGGGCTGGAGGGAAGGTTTTTTTGGGCTGGAGGGAAGTTTTTTGGGCTGGAGGGAATTTTTTGGGCTGGAGAGGATCGTTTCAGGTCAGGTGGTTAAACACTACCGTCTATCTAGTGGCTATTGTAGGCTGTATCTCTCTCTCTCTCTCTCTCTCTCTCTCTCTCCTCTCTCTCTCTCTCTCTCTCTCTCTCTCTCTCTCTCTCTCTCTCTCTCTCTCGGCGAGATAGCAAGGTACACACACACACACACACACACACACACACACACACACACACACACACACACACAGCCCTCTCTCCCTCTCTCCCCTTTATCGTAACGTACAAACAGGACTAAACGTGGTTACCAATGCCAGCAATGTAAAACAAAACCACAGTGACTTTGAAATGTAAACAAAAAGTCACGTGACCAGGTAATGTAAACAAAACCACGTGACTTTGAAATGTAAACAAAAAAAGTCACGTGACCAGATAATGTAAACAAAACCACGTGACTGAAATGTAAACAAAAAAGTCACGTGACCAGATAATGTAAACAAAACCACGTGACTTTCAAATGTAAACAAAAAAGTCACGTGACCAGATAATGTAAACAAAACCACGTGACTTTGAAATGTAAACACAAGGTCACGTGACTTGCAAATGTAAACAAAACAGGAAAAAAACAAACAACCGCCATCTTGAAAGCAACGTAAACAAACAAACAAACAAACACGTGGATATATTAACAGTTTGCACTTAAAACAAACAAACAAACAAACAAATACTTGGTACACACGCTTAGTCCCATAATTAGAAGGTCAAACACACACACACACACACACACACACACA
>NC_087152.1:41631816-41634316 GCF_035594125.1 Scylla paramamosain | reverse complement strand
TCCGGACGGCCGCCTCTCACCTTGCTCCTGACGACGCCCCTGTAGAGGCTCTGCGCCGTGGAGGGCTTCCTACGCCGGCTGCGGGCGGGAGACACCTGCAGTGCCTCCACCAGCGACGACATCCTCCTCCTCCTCCTCCTCCTCCTCCTGTAGTCCTCACCTCCTTGCCGTCATCACGATCCTCGACACGCCGCCGCCGCGACACCCTCGTCTCGTGTTAGCGGGCGGTGGCAGCGGCGGCGGCGGCGGCGGCGGCGGCGGCGGCATCAGTTCCTCGCCCTGGGGAACGCCGCCTAACACACGCCCCGCTGCACCGTGCACGCCGCTCGCCGGGCACACACACGCAACACACCTGACCACTCACTGCCTGGAAGCACGTCTCGCCTCCTCACGCCAGCATTTCTCTCCTTCAGCGATCACATTACTTCAGAAACACGTGAAAAACACAGCGTGGGCCAAACACAGCATAACACAGAGAGGGCGGCATCGCTGCTGTCCTCCCGGAGCACGGTATAGGTACAGCAGCCGCGTGGAGTGTCAGGCCAGGGGCACCACGCACACCCAACAGAGGGGTGCCAGAGTCGCGGTGGCACCGAGAATATCCGGAGGGACGCCAGAACACGGCGGCGTACGTCTCACCTTCACCGTCGCTTAGTGTCAACTCAGGCGAGTCGGTCGCAGGCAGGGTTGCCAGGTCAGCGGCAGTATTTTCGCGCACTTTTACTCCAAAAAGAGCCAATACAATACACTTTTTTATGTCTAGATTTACTTTTTTTCAGGAACTCAAGCAAAGATGCTGTAACAGCCTCAGCAGTGCTTCTATCGAGTTCAACAAGTCCCAAGAATGATGTTATGATTCTTTTCTGTTCGTAACTTGGGTACCGAACAACAACAACAACAACAATACACAGCTTTTTCTTCCTATTATTGTCAGTACTTTCGTGTATTATCAATGAATATTCACTTTTGCCAATGTCACAACACAGTTCCTTCAGCATACACGGTGCTAACACTTTGTTGTCTTGAGCCCGTCCTCTTGTTCCCACTCTTTACAGTATTTTTTGCTGTATTTCGACCACTTGCTCATGTTCACGTGCATACGTACACACGTATGCACGTGGCCTGCATCCAGTATACTTGTATCTCCTCCAGGCAGGCTGAGGCAGCTACGAGGCTGAGAATAAATAAAGTGGCTGTGTTTCAGTGTGTGTGCTGTGAGGTGAATGTGGAAATTATGGGTGCGGCATGCAGGTGTTCAGGATGGATGCCCTACAGTCTTAATGAGGTCATGCGGCCCTAGTAGTAATCCCCTTAGGGAGAGGGGAGACTTGTTCACACCACCCTTCTACTGGCTGACCTGGCGCCACTCCTTATCATACGAGTGAGTCTACTCCCTCATTTGGTATGTCGGGAAGGCAAGAGTATATTATATATTTTCAAATATAAGTAGCCCAGAAAATAGCCCAACTGCGGTAAAAAGAGCCCAAAAAGCGCCAAACCGCGGAAACCATGTTTTTCACGCCCAATACCAGGAAAAAGAGCCCAATTGGGCGAGAAAACCACGGACCTGGCAACTCTGGTCGGTCGGGACCCATGTGTGTGTGTGTGTGTGTGTGTGTGTGTGTGTGTGTGTGTGTGTGTGTGTGTGTGTGTGTGTGTGTGTGTTTCTCTGTCATTCATAACACGAGTACTACTACTACTACTACTACTACTACTACTACTACTACTACTACTACTACTACTACTACTACTACTACTACTAAGATGAAATGAAAATTTTAAATCTTTACTAATAAACTCATTTTCTCTCTCTCTCTCTCTCTCTCTCTCTCTCTCTCTCTCTCTCTCTCTCTCTCTCTCTCTCTCTCTCTCTCTCTCTCTCTCTCTCTCTCTCTCTCTCTCTCTCTCTCTCTCTCTCTCTCTCTCGGTATTGTCAGAAAGGTGAGAGTAAGTGGTAATATTTTTTACATACAAATTTAACTTTACAAGAGAGAGAGAGAGAGAGAGAGAGAGAGAGAGAGAGAGAGAGAGAGAGAGAGAGAGAGAAGGGGGACCTACTCTTGCTCCAGTTTAGCAGAAGAAGCAGGGAGAGGAAGAGGGAGAGAGGGAGAGGGAGAGGGAGAGGGAGGACTACCCTTACTTAAAATTCAGGAGGAGGAAGAGGAGGGGGAGGAGGAAGAAGAGGAGGAGGAGGAGTAGAGAAAAAGGAGATAGTAACTGTAGGAAGAATGCAGGAAATGGAGGAGGAGGAGGAGGAGGAGGAGGAGAAAATGCGTAGAAAACAAGAAAATTAGAATAAGCAGATGGAATAAAGAGGAAGAAGAAGAAGAAAAGGAGGAAGAAGAAGAGAAGGAGGAAGAGGAGGAAGAAAAGGAGGAGGAGGAGGAAGAAGAAGAAAAATAATCACATTAAGCTGGAGAGGAAAGCAAGAATAAGCAGGAAGGAGGAGGAGGAGGAGGAGGAAGAAGAGGAGGAGGAGAAGGAGGAGGAGGAGGAGGAA
>NC_087152.1:41619316-41621816 GCF_035594125.1 Scylla paramamosain | reverse complement strand
CTACTACTACTACTACTACTACTACTACTACTACTACTTCTACTACTACTACTACTACTACTACTACTACTACTACTGCTATTACTACTACTACTACTACTACTACTACTACTGCTGTTACTACTACTACTACTACTACTACTACTACTACTACTACTACTACTACTACTACTTTTTATTCGTATTCTTTCTCCTGTCCTACTACTACTACTACTACTACTACTACTACTTTCAATATCCCTTCCTCCCTCCCTCCCAATTCATTCTTCCCTCTCCCTCTCTCTCCCTCTCCCTTTTCTGCAAAAATCTGGTACTAACTTTATTGCAAAAATGGCTTTTGTTGAGAAAAAGAGAGAAAGAGAGAGAGAAAGATTTATGAGACAGGGAGGCGAGAGAGAGAGAGAGAGAGAGAGAGAGAGAGAGAGAGAGAGAGAGAGAGAGAGAGAGAGAGAGAGAGAGAGAGAGATTACCGTATATTGATATAAATGCATTTCTTAACGTGGATAGGTCTAAATAGGCTTATTTTCCATTACTACTACTACTACTACTACTACGTTACTCTCTCTCTCTCTCTCTCTCTCTCTCTCTCTCTTTTTTTCTTTCAATAATAATATGATAAGGCTTTTCTCTCTCTCTCTCTCTCTCTCTCTCTCTCTCTCTCTCTCTCTCTCTCTCTCTCTCTCTCAATAATAATATAATAAGGCTTTTCTCTCTCTCTCTCTCTCTCTCTCTCTCTCTCTCTCTCTCTCTTTCAATAATAATATAATAAGGCTTTTATCTCTCTCTCTCTCTCTCTCTCTCTCTCTCAATAATATAATAAGGCTTTTCTCTCTCTCTCTCTCTCTCTCTCCACTTTTTTCTTTCACTAATAATAATATAAGGTTTCTCTCTCTCTCTCTCTCTCTCTCTCTCTCTCTCTCTCTCTCTCTCTCTTTCCACTCTTTTTCTTTCAATAATAATATAATAAGGCTTTTCTCTCTCAAGATTTCCTCTTAACCCTCTTTCTTTTACTGTCTTTTTTCTCTCTCTCTCTCTCTCTCTCTCTCTCTCTCTCTCTCTCTCTTTAATTTAAACCTAGTTAAACCTAGGTACATTATCATCCGAAGGTACATTATCAGGTGAAGGCGCACTGCCACGTGCAACCTGTTTTAGGGGTGTGATACAACACAAATATAAATATAAAGATATATATACATATATATACATTCTTTATGGACTTATGTTAATATTGTTAGCAGGAGGGTTGGGAACGAGCCCCTCCAGTGGTGTGCTGTTAACTTCACGTCCTGGGTATCCATCCCCCTGATGTGAGGGACGGAGGACGCGAAGACGTTCCACGGTCTGGAGACTCGCCCCCAAAAGGTGGGCCGGTGTTGGCTGGAGCGGGAACGCGGCACTTCCACCGAGTCACCACTGGATGACACCGTTCTCGTGTCCCGCGAGGTGACTCTGGCGGACAGCCGTAGTCCCGCCAGGCGTGGCACACCCTGCACCTGTGCCTTGTGGAACACCACAAGGGCCGCCAGGTCCCAGGGGTGTTCTATCGTGTCGACGGGAGCCTCAGGATGGGCTGGGGGCACCTGCTGCTTCCACCAGTCGCAGCGCCCGTCGCTGGATGCCGTGGAGCTTGCTGATGTGTGTGGCAGCACAGGACATCCAGGAGAGGGCGGAATACTCTAAATAAGGCCGTATCTGGCCCTTGTAGAGCAAGAGCCTCCCTCTCATGTCCAGCAAGTTGGCCACCCTCCTCTCTCTTTCTCTCTCTCATTTTTATAGTGATAATAATACAAGTTACCTTTTTCATTTTCTTTATTTCACTCATTTTTTTTTGTAACAAGACTAAAAAATATACTCAATTTGATAATAATAATAATAATAATAATAATAATAATAATAATAATAATTCTGTAAACTATTACATATATTTTCTATTAATTTCTATATATTCTATTTTCTTAACAGGCACTTCCTCCCACACACAAGGTCACTCTTATCCAACTCACACAGCCTCCCCCTGACCCCCTCACACCCTTCAACACCCCCTCACACCCCGTCAACACCCCCTGACACCCTCACACCAGGCCGAACCCTTCACTCTGCTGTACGGCCTGTAGAAGTTTGTATTTCAGCTTCTCTTTGGTGTTGTATTTTGGCAGGTCGAGTTGGGCGATGCAGGTGTGTGCGACCGGAAGGAAGCTGTCGTCTGCTGTGCTTTGGATCATCAACTTGAGTGCCTGAGAGAGAGAGAGAGAGAGTTTATAAGAGAAAAAGAAAGAGAGGGAGAAAATATTGGTGTGTGTGTGTGTGTGAGAGAAAATACAATAAATTACTATTAAATTTATTATTATTATCATTATTATTATTATTATTATTATAAATTTATTCATATTTCAGAGGAATGACTGAGAAGAAAGGAAGGAAGGAAAGGAAGGAAGGAAGGAAGGAAGAAAAGAGGACAAGAAGGAAGAGAAAAGGAGGACACTCTCTCTCTCTCTCTCTC
>NC_087152.1:41609316-41611816 GCF_035594125.1 Scylla paramamosain | reverse complement strand
TGACCCAACAGTGTCTTCACCTAGAACTGTGGAGTGTACAAGTGCCCAGCTGACACGTGGAGGTGCAGGTGTCAAGGCTAGGTCACATTAGGTCACCTGAACAGAGAGTGTAAGGGGGTGGCCTGGTGAAGGGAGGGGGGCCAGGTCAACCCTTAAATTGTGTGTAATAATGAAAATAATGATACCAGTGACCTCTCTCTCTCTCTCTCTCTCTCTCTCTCTCTCTCTCTCTCTCTCTCTTACGTTAGGTTAGGTGTTTACTTGGCACTTTGGCCTGTACCGAGGTTCCCACACCGCCAAGTAAGATTAGTAGGTGACTGAGAAGAATGCATGGTATTATTTTGGCGTGTACCGAGGTTCCCACACTGCCAAGGGCGGCGAGGGGAGCGTGGGGGGGGGAGCACAGGGGCACATCCAAGGCTGCGTCACAAAATTTAGTGATTCTTTAAAGTGTAAATAAAAATATTCTCTTAAAACTACATTTATCTGGTAACTATGCGCACACACACACACACACACACACACACACACACACACACACACACACACACGCACTCACACATACACACACACGCACTCACACATACACACACACGCACACACACACATTTAACTATGGAGAGGCGTCACTGGCTGCACAGGGAAGCAATTTAAGTGGTCTGAAATATCTTACTGGCGTTGTGTGGCGCCATCAACAAAGCAACACCATTTCTCAAGTAAATAAGTATTATATCTAACTCAACACCATCTCAGGCACTCACCTTCCTGTATCTGGTGGTGTGTGCGTGTGTCTGTAGGTGTGGAGGGGCCCTTGAAAGCCAGCACCTTGTACACCTGGTTAAACATAAGATGCCTGGCCTGTAGATCCACGTTTTTGGCGCGACTCTGTGGGCCGTCTCACTTCCAAGGGACAGTTTTTTTGTTTTTTACTAATTACACTGGTTTTTATATATATATTTATCGGTTTTCTAGGTTATGATGATTAATAAAGGTTATATTATTCGTTTTGCATAGGGTTTATCTTATACTAGTATTTTAAGATACCACAAGTTATAAAATCCCACATCTCTAATCTTTGCCTTTTTTTTCTTATTTACGCCACTTTTCCTTAATATTTTCCGGTATATAGATAGTCTAAAATACTTAAAAGACTCCGTACTAGTTGTTTTTATTTATCAAAAGTAACCTCAATTAGTGAATTATAACGCGACCGTCCCTGTCTCAACACTGTACCATTATACAATGTTGACATCCTGACGATTCTGTAAGAAAAATGCAAGAAATTTAATCCTCTTCCTCTTCCTCGTCTTCCTCACCCTCATCCTCCTCTCTTCCCCTTCCTCCTCTGGCAGAAAAGGGATAAGAGGTGGAAGTAAACGAAAATAAAGAAAGGAATAAGGAAATACTGAATAAAGAAAGAAATAACGAATAATATGATTTAAAAACTTTGTCCCTGTTATTTTCCTTCATTTAAATCCTACTCCTCCTCTTCTTCCTCCTCTTCTTCCTCATAATCTTCCTTTCTTCTTCCTTCTCAACATTACTCACCATTTTGTGGTTGTAAATGAAAGATTTATATATCATCTTACGTACATTTTCAACACACACACACACACACACACACACTGCATCACCATCTGTACAACGAAATTCAAGGCAACAAACACACACACACACACACACACACACACACACACACACACACACACACTGTATAAGCATATGTACAACGAAAGACAAGGCAACACACACACACACACACACACACATACAGCTTGTATAAACATCTGTACAACGAAAGACAAGGCAACACACACACACACACACACACACACACACACACACACTGCATAAGCATCTGTACAACGAAAGACAAGGCAACACACACACACACACACACACACACACACACACACACCAGAAACACCTAGAAACACAATTTTACTCCCAAAAACACCTAGAAACCCAAAAAAACACTTAAAAAACACTTAATTTTCCTTTCAAAACACCCCAAAAAACACTCATTTCTAGCCAAAAAACACTTAAATAACACTTAATTTCCTTTCAAAACACCCCAAAAGCACTCATTTCTTGCACAAAAAACAGCGAATAACACTTAATTTCCTTTCAAAACACCCAAAAAACACATTTCTAGCCAAAAAACACTTAAATAACACGTGATTTCCTTTCAAAACACCCAAAAAAAACACATTTCTAGGCCAAACACTTAATTTCCTTTCAAAACACCCAAAAAAACATATTTCTAGCCAAAAAACACTTAAATAATACTTAATTTCCTTTCAAAACACCCCAGAAGAGACACACACCTACCCAAGGACAGCGAAAAAACAATTTCTACCCAAACAAACTTGAAAAACACCAAAATCTAAAAAGAAAAACACAAAAAAATAAAAAAAATATATAAAAAAAACATCCCCTGCCTTTTTAAAACACCACAGAAACGGTGAATTCACTTAAAAAAAACACTGAAAGCACGACT
>NC_087152.1:41579316-41604316 GCF_035594125.1 Scylla paramamosain | reverse complement strand
TTTTTAGATGCGATGGCAAAAATTGTGTTTATAATTCTGTTTTCTCTCTTTTCTCCCTTTCTTTGTCTTTTCATCTCTTCTCTTTTCTTCCTTTTCCTCTTCTCTGCTTCCATTTTCCTGCTCATCTGTTTTCTCTTCTGTTTTTCACCACATTTCATCCCTTCCCTCCTCCCTCGTAGCCTCTTATCCTCTCACCACCCCCTCATGCCCTCAGGTACTGTGTGAGAGGATGGAGGGGAGCCTGAATACAGAAGAGGTACTCACTGGTATCAGGAGGAACTTCCCCACAGGCATCCCAGAGTGTGGAGCTGATGCCCTTTGGTTCACCCTGTGCTCCACCAACTTCAATAGTCAGTGTGGCATAGATAGATGAATGTGTATAACTTTGTGGTGCATTGAGTCTTGTGTGGGGTAACTGGGTTGGTGTATGGATCAATGAATGGAGTAGAGATAAGATTTTGGTGAGTGCTCTTGTAAGATTAGGGTAGGAGTGCTTCTCGTCTCCGTCAAGGGCTAAGGTGTTGAGTGTTGATTGAGTGAGGGTGAAAATTGTGTGTTTTGGTATATGTAGGAGATAAGATTTTAATGAGTGCTCTTGTAAAGTTAGGGTAGGAGTGCTTCTCATCTCAATCAAGGGCTAAGGTGTTGTGTGTTGAGTGAGTGAGGGTGAAAATTGTGTTTTTGTTTTGGTATATGTAGGAGATAAGATTTTAGTGAGTGCTCTTGTAAGGTTAGGATAGGAGTGCTTCTCATCTCCATCAAGGGCTAAGGTGTTGAGTGTTGAGTGAGTGTTTAAATATATTTGTAGGAGATAATATTTTAGTGGTTCTCTTTCCCAACAAGGATTAACGCATTGAAAGATTGTTGTGGGTGAGAGTAACGGTGAAAGTTGTGTGCTTTATCTTCGTATATGTAAGAGATAAGCTATAATAAGTGTATTTGTAAGGTTAAGGCAGTAGTGCTTCTCTTCCCCAACAAAGGTTAAGGTGTTGAAAGAGTGTTGTGAGTGAGTGTGAGGTGGGTGTGAAAGCTGTGTGCCTTGCCTTGCTATGCGTTTGTACATCTCTCATAACACTTCCCTGCCAGACCACCTGTGTTTGTGTGTGTGTGTGTGTGTGTGTGTGTGTGTGTTATATATAAAATATAAATAAATAACTACATTTCTACTCTACTGATGGGAGAAACACGCTTTAAAAAGGCTCTATTTGAAGTGGCACAGATTTTTAAGGATGTTTTTAATGGTTTTAGTGACAAATTAACAACATTCCTACATTACTAACAGGAGAAACACTCACGAAAACCTCTGCTAATCATCTTTGTGGCCTTTGGAATCAATCGTGAAAGAGAGAGAGAGAGAGAGAGAGAGAGAGAGAGAGAGAGAGAGAGAGAGAGAGAGAGAGAGAGAGAGAGAGAGAGAGAGAGAGAGAGAGAGAGAGAGAGAGTCAGCTAAACCAATTCAACTTGATATGAGAGAAAATCTAATTATCTTCCATTAACAAAGAACTATCGCCCCAAACATTGAGTGCTGGAGGGTGCGTTCTGCATTGGCAGCTGGCATGAGCGGGTGACAGGAGGCGTGTGAGGCGCATGACAGCTTTAGTGACAAGTTCATGCTGGCAGTGGTGCAATATTATGCCCTCAACACTCTTTCACTTTAAGGGCTTGGAAACCACAGTGCCTTCAGATTTGTGGAGAAGTGTGTGTGTGTGTGTGTGTGTGTGTGTGTGTGTGTGTGTTTGATAGTTATATTAGTTGTTTAAATCATGCTGTGCTAATATCTATCCCTCTATCAATGTGTGTGTGTGTGTGTGTGTGTTGACCTATTTGCATGAAACAGGGGAAGAGGGAAGAGGAGGAGAGAAGAGGGGTGCTTGGGAGATGAAAATGTATGTATGTTTGTATGTATGTATGTATGTATGTATTAATATTTTCCCTATCATATACAAAAACACCCTTGAAATCCTATATAGAACTTGCCATAGAACACACTCACTCTCTCCCATGTGCCCACTCCCTCTCACCCACCCTCGTCTCCCACACAGCTGCACACCCCGTCCTGCAGCCTCAAGGCACTCACCTCTCCTTTTCCAGTCATGGGTGCCTTGCCTCCTCCTTGCAACACCACCACCACCGCCACCACTGCTGCCATCACCTACGAGGGGGAGAGACTGTGATGTGGCTGCGGGTGGCTAGGTGAGGCATTGTTCTGGTGTTGTTGGTGTGAGGTGTTGCATTACCTTGAAATTCACAGGCCTTCCACAGCCTTCCCACTGGTCTCCTTGTCCTGTCCTCCTCCACACACCATCCACAGGCCTAACCTAACCAACCTAACCTAACCTAGCCTAACCTAACTTAACCTAACTTAACCTAACCTAACCTTACACCCACAGGTTCGGAGGCCTCCAGAGAGCTGCCCAGAGTGAAGCTTGTGGTATAGAGGGACAGCTGCTGATCATCAAGCTTACATAGTGACTGGAGGAAAGTGGGAGGAGCCTGGATGGAGTGATGGAGGTACAGTACTTGGAGAAAATCCCTTCACCATGACAACTGGGTGTCTGCTGTACAGGCCACTGAGCAATGGTGAGAGAGGGAGAGGGAGACTGGCTAATGGTTGATGAGAGAGAGAGAGAGAGAGAGAGAGAGAGAGAGAGAGAGAGAGAGAGAGAGAGAGAGAGAGAGAGAGAGAGAGAGTCATGATAAAGGATATTGAGCACAGACTTCACCACTGGGTCGACTCTGGGGGCCACGTTCTTCTGCTAGGGAAGTACTGACTGGTTGGTGGCCGTGGCTGTTCACGCACTCGCTCTTGCTGTGGCTGGCATGCTGTTCTGTCCTCTCTTCTTCCAGGAATTGCTGTCTGAGGTTGTGTGTGTGTGTGTGTGTGTGTAGAAGCCATCATCATCAACCACAGCAGGTGATAATGATGGTTCCTGCTTTCATCGTCATCGGGGCTAGCCAGACCAACTTGGGGCTGTACTCTGGGGTGACGCTGTATGCCTCAGGTGGGTCTGGAGGGGCTGGGATAGTTGGTAACAATTAAAAAAGACTAGTATACACACAAACCATTACAAACACTATGTAATGCTGGTATACACGCACAAACAGACAGTTAAGACAGGTATACACTTAGAGACATATACAAACACTTGCTATTGGTTGTATATTCTTAGAAACACACACACGCTTACTAAGTCTGGTATACACACACAAACTTGTATACAAATACTGGGATACACTTAGAGACGCATCCATACACTTGCTAAATCTGATATACACACATAAACTCATAAGAGATGCTGGTATATGCTCAGAAATCTATACACATTAAGTAAGGTTAGTATACACAAACCTTTACATATATTAGGAATTTATGTTCAATGATAGAGATGACTAGTACTCTCTCTCTCTCTCTCTCTCTCTCTCTCTCTCTCTCTCTCTCTCTCTCTCTCTCTCTCTCTCTCTCTCTCTCTCTCTCTCTCTCTCTCTCTCTCTCTCTCTCTCTCTCTCTCTCTCTGTCTCTCTGTCTCTGTCAATCATGATCTACAAAACTCAGACGATGACCAAGTATGTGCTCAAGTGAATAGGTAATGTTCAGTGTGTATGTGTGTGTGTGTGTGTGCAGGAGTGGTCTTGCGATCATGTGCATTGTGTGTTTTTCATTATTATTATTACTATTATTATTATTACTATTATTATTATTATTATGATTATTATTATTATTATTAGTAGTAATAGTAATATTGTATCACGGTATTTTATAATAGAGCCTCAACTTATACTAGTCTTGCCTGAAAATCTCTCGTTTTCTATCATTCTCCCATCCTGCAGGCCTGAGCCCAGACCGAGACCCAGAGAAATGTAAACAAACGCAGAGTCAGACTTGATATACGGGTGAATTTGTTGCTTTTTAGAGGGGCAATGGATCTGTACATGAGTGAGGTGGCGAGGGGCGTGGCCAGGGGGCGGCTAGCAGCGTGTGCCACCAAGGAAATGTGTATGAACATAAAAAAGGCGCCTGTCAATAAAGGTGAGGCCGGCTGCAGCTTTTTATTTTTATTTATTTGTTTCCATCAGGTTAGGTTTATATTAATTCAGTTAAGTTAGGTTAAGTCTCTCTCTCTCTCTCTCTCTCTCTCTCTCTCTCTCTCTCTCTCTCTCTCTCTCTCTCTCTCTCTCTCTCTCTCTCTCTCTCTCTCTCTCTCTCTCTCTTGCTTGCTTACTTTCATGTCTACACAGGTTCGTTTGGTGCAAGGAGTTGGCACAGGAGGCGTTTGAGGCTGTGCAGAGCGGCCGTCTGAACCTGGTGCCACAGCTGCACAGGAGGGCATGGCATAGCTGGCTGGACAACATCACAGACTGGTGTGTCTCCCAGCAACTCTGGTGGGGCCACAGAATGCCAGTGTACCACATCACTGCAGCAGACGGCCGGGAGGTGTGGGTGGCAGCTGCTCGGAGGAAGATGCAAGGCGGAAGGCTGTGGAGAAGGAAGGTACGTGTGTTTACCTAGTGTTAGTTTGGATGGTCTGATATATGGCAGAAATGTTTACTTTTTATTGTTTTTCCTTCAGTTGATATGCATTCTTTGTGGTCCTGTTCTCTGTTATTGATCTTGTTTTTGTTCCTTTGTCTTATGTGTTATCAGAAACTCAGGTAACTAATTGTAGGTGTGTAATTAGTCCATATTTTCATTGATATATTACTAAAATATCTGTTAATTCTGTAAACTCTAGCATTACTAATTGTTTGATAAAAAGATGGAGATTTCAGAAGGCTAGTAATGTTTATAGATGCTGATAGATTGAAAGAATTGACTACCTGTGTGTTACCTCTCCTTCCTCTTACGTAGTTTGATATTAATTGTTACCAGTATTGCCTGTGTTATATCACCTATGTTATATCACCCTCCCTCCCCAGACTGTGCTGCTGCATGGCCTCCTGTGTGATG
Source organism: Scylla paramamosain (assembly GCF_035594125.1). Classification (NCBI taxonomy): domain Eukaryota; kingdom Metazoa; phylum Arthropoda; class Malacostraca; order Decapoda; family Portunidae; genus Scylla; species Scylla paramamosain. Next base: position 41,599,371 of record NC_087152.1, on the reverse strand, counting down.
GTGGCGGCCACAAGACATCCAAGTCCTGGGGCAATGTGATAAACCCCCTGGATGTGATCAGTGGGGCGTCCCTGGAGGTGCGTGACTTGCTGGTGCTGGAGTGTGTTCTGTACTGATGTTCATTGGGTGTGGTGAGCAGTATCTGGACAGCAGTTGATACATGAATATTTGTGAAAGCTTCTTAGCAAGTGTATTTTTTTGAACGGAGCACTGTAGAGAGAGAGAGAGAGAGAGAGATTTTTAGATGCGATGGCAAAAATTGTGTTTATAATTCTGTTTTCTCTCTTTTCTCCCTTTCTTTGTCTTTTCATCTCTTCTCTTTTCTTCCTTTTCCTCTTCTCTGCTTCCATTTTCCTGCTCATCTGTTTTCTCTTCTGTTTTTCACCTCATTTCATCCCTTTCCTCCTCCCTCGTAGCCTCTTATCCTCTCACCACCCCCTCATGCCTTCAGGTACTGTGTGAGAGGATGGAGGGGAGCCTGAATACAGAAGAGGTACTCACTGGTATCAGGAGGAACTTCCCCACAGGCATCCCAGAGTGTGGAGCTGATGCCCTTTGGTTCACCCTGTGCTCCACCAACTTCAATAGTCAGTGTGGCATAGATAGATGAATGTGTATAACTTTGTGGTGCATTGAGTCTTGTGTGGGGTAACTGGGTTGGTGTATGGATCAATGAATGGAGTAGAGATAAGATTTTGGTGAGTGCTCTTGTAAGATTAGGGTAGGAGTGCTTCTCGTCTCCGTCAAGGGCTAAGGTGTTGAGTGTTGATTGAGTGAGGGTGAAAATTGTGTGTTTTGGTATATGTAGGAGATAAGATTTTAATGAGTGCTCTTGTAAAGTTAGGGTAGGAGTGCTTCTCATCTCAATCAAGGGCTAAGGTGTTGTGTGTTGAGTGAGTGAGGGTGAAAATTGTGTTTTTGTTTTGGTATATGTAGGAGATAAGATTTTAGTGAGTGCTCTTGTAAGGTTAGGATAGGAGTGCTTCTCATCTCCATCAAGGGCTAAGGTGTTGAGTGTTGAGTGAGTGTTTAAATATATTTGTAGGAGATAATATTTTAGTGGTTCTCTTTCCCAACAAGGATTAACGCATTGAAAGATTGTTGTGGGTGAGAGTAACGGTGAAAGTTGTGTGCTTTATCTTCGTATATGTAAGAGATAAGCTATAATAAGTGTATTTGTAAGGTTAAGGCAGTAGTGCTTCTCTTCCCCAACAAAGGTTAAGGTGTTGAAAGAGTGTTGTGAGTGAGTGTGAGGTGGGTGTGAAAGCTGTGTGCCTTGCCTTGCTATGCGTTTGTACATCTCTCATAACACTTCCCTGCCAGACCACCTGTGTGTGTGTGTGTGTGTGTGTTTGTGTGTGTGTTATATATAAAATATAAATAAATAACTACATTTCTACTCTACTGATGGGAGAAACACGCTTTAAAAAGGCTCTATTTGAAGTGGCACAGGTTTTTAAGGATGTTTTTCATGGTTTTAGTGACAAATTAACAACATTCCTACATTACTAACAGGAGAAACACTCACGAAAACCTCTGCTAATCATCTTTGTGGCCTTTGGAATCAATCGTGAAAAGAGAGAGAGAGAGAGAGAGAGAGAGAGAGAGAGAGAGAGAGAGAGAGAGAGAGAGAGAGAGAGAGAGAGAGAGAGAGAGAGAGAGAGAGAGAGAGAGAGAGAGTGTCAGCTAAACCAATTCAACTTGATGAGAGAAAATCTAATTATCTTCCATTAACAAAGAACTATCGCCCCAAACATTGAGTGCTGGAGGGTGCGTTCTGCATTGGCAGCTGGCATGAGCGGGTGACAGGAGGCGTGTGAGGCGCATGACAGCTTTAGTGACAAGTTCATGCTGGCAGTGGTGCAATATTATGCCCTCAACACACTTTCACTTTAAGGGCTTGGAAACCACAGTGCCTTCAGATTTGTGGAGAAGTGTGTGTGTGTGTGTGTGTGTGTGTGTGTGTGTTTGATAGTTATATTAGTTGTTTAAATCATGCTGTGCTAATATCTATCCCTCTATCAATGTGTGTGTGTGTGTGTGTGTGTGTGTTGACCTATTTGCATGAAACAGGGGAAGAGGGAAGAGGAGAAGAGAAGAGGGGTGCTTGGGAGATGAAAATGTATGTATGTATGTATGTATGTATGTATTAATATTTTCCCTATCATATACAAAAACACCCTTGAAATCCTATATAGAACTTGCCATAGAACACACTCACTCTCTCCCATGTGCCCACTCCCTCTCACCCACCCTCTTGTCTCTCACACAGCTGCACACCCCGTCCTGCAGCCTCAAGGCACTCTCCTCTATTTTTCCAGTCATGGGTGCCTTGCCTCCTCCTTGCAACACCACCACCACCACCACCACTGCTGCCATCACTTACGAGGGGGAGAGACTGTGATGTGGCTGCGGGTGGCTAGGTGAGGCATTGTTCTGGTGTTGTTGGTGTGTGGTGTTGCATTACCTTGAAATTCACAGGCCTTCCACAGCCTTCCCACTGGTCTCCTTGTCCTGTCCTCCTCCACACACCATCCACAGGCCTAACCTAACCAACCTAACCTAACCTAGCCTAACCTAACTTAACCTAACCTAACCTTACACCCACAGGTTCGGAGGCCTCCAGAGAGCTGCCCAAAGTGAAGCTTGTGGTATAGAGGGACAGCTGCTGATCATCAAGCTTACATAGTGACTGGAGGAAAGTGGGAGGAGCCTGGAGGGAGTGATGGAGGTACAGTACTTGGAGAAAATCCCTTCACCGTGACAACTGGGTGTCTGCTGTACAGGCCACTGAGCAATGGTGAGAGAGGGAGAGGGAGACTGGCTAATGGTGGATGAGAAAGAGAGAGAGAGAGAGAGAGAGAGAGAGAGAGAGAGAGAGAGAGAGAGAGAGAGAGAGAGAGAGAGAGAGAGTCATGATAAAGAATATTGAGCACAGGCTTCACCACTGGGTTGACTCTGGGGGCCGCGTTCTTCTGGTAGGGAAGTAGTGACTGGTTGGTGGCCGTGGCTGTTCACGCACTCACTCTTGCTGTGGCTGGCATACTGTTCCAGGAATTGCTGTCTGAGGTTGTGTGTGTGTGTGTGTGTGTGTGTGTGTGTGTGTGTGTAGAAGCCATCATCATCAACCACAGCAGGTGATAATGATGGTTCCTGCTTTCATCGTCATCGGGGCTAGCCAGACCAACCTGGGGCTGTACTCTGGGGTGACGCTGTATGCCTCAGGTGGGTCTGGAGGGGCTGGGATAGTTGGTAACAATTATAAAGGACTAGTATACACACAAACCATTACAAACACTATGTAATGCTGGTATACGCACACAAACAGACAATTAAGACAGGTATACACTTAGAGACATATACAAACACTTGCTATTGGTTGTATATTCTTAGAAACACACACACGCTTACTAAGTCTGGTATACACACACAAACTTGTATACAAACACTGGGATACACTTAGAGACGCATCCATACACTTGCTAAATCTGATATACACACATAAACTCATAAGAGATGCTGGTATATGCTCAGAAATCTATACACATTAAGTAAGGTTAGTATACACAAACCTTTACATATATTAGGAATTTATGTTCAATGATAGAGATGACTAGTACTCTCTCTCTCTCTCTCTCTCTCTCTCTCTCTCTCTCTCTCTCTCTCTCTCTCTCTCTCTCTCTCTCTCTCTCTCTCTCTCTCTCTCTCTCTCTCTGTCTCTGTCAATCATGATCTACAAAACTCAGACGATGACCAAGTATGTGCTCAAGTGAATAGGTAATGTTCAGTGTGTATGTGTGTGTGTGTGTGTGCAGGAGTGGTCTTGCGATCATGTGCATTGTGTGTTTTTCATTATTATTATTACTATTATTATTATTACTATTATTATTATTATTATGATTATTATTATTATTAGTAGTAGTAATAGTAATATTGTATCACGGTATTTTATAATAGAGCCTCAACTTATACTAGTCTTGCCTGAAAATCTCTCGTTTTCTATCATTCTCCCATCCTGCAGGCCTGAGCCCAGACCGAGACCCAGAGAAATGTAAACAAACGCAGAGTCAGACTTGATATACGGGTGAATTTGTTGCTTTTTAGAGGGGCAATGGATCTGTACATGAGTGAGGTGGCGAGGGGCGTGGCCAGGGGGCGGCTAGCAGCGTGTGCCACCAAGGAAATGTGTATGAACATAAAAAAGGCGCCTGTCAATAAAGGTGAGGCCGGCTGCAGCTTTTTATTTTTATTTATTTGTTTCCATCAGGTTAGGTTTATATTAATTCAGTTAAGTTAGGTTAAGTCTCTCTCTCTCTCTCTCTCTCTCTCTCTCTCTCTCTCTCTCTCTCTCTCTCTCTCTCTCTCTCTCTCTCTCTCTCTCTCTCTCTCTCTCTCTCTCTCTCTCTCTCTCTCTCTCTCTCTCTCTTGCTTGCTTACTTTCATGTCTACACAGGTTCGTTTGGTGCAAGGAGTTGGCACAGGAGGCGTCTGAGGCTGTGCAGAGCGGCCGTCTGAACCTGGTGCCACAGCTGCACAGGAGGGCATGGCATAGCTGGCTGGACAACATCACAGACTGGTGTGTCTCCCAGCAACTCTGGTGGGGCCACAGAATGCCAGTGTACCACATCACTGCAGCAGACGGCCGGGAGGTGTGGGTGGCAGCTGCTCGGAGGAAGATGCAAGGCGGAAGGCTGTGGAGAAGGAAGGTACGTGTGTTTACCTAGTGTTAGTTTGGATGGTCTGATATATGGCAGAAATGTTTACTTTTTATTGTTTTTCCTTCAGTTGATATGCATTCTTTGTGGTCCTGTTCTCTGTTATTGATCTTGTTTTTGTTCCTTTGTCTTATGTGTTATCAGAAACTCAGGTAACTAATTGTAGGTGTGTAATTAGTCCATATTTTCATTGATATATAACTAAAATATCTGTTAATTCTGTAAACTCTAGCATTACTAATTGTTTGATAAAAAGATGGAGATTTCAGAAGGCTAGTAATGTTTATAGATGCTGATAGATTGAAAGAATTGACTACCTGTGTGTTACCTCTCCTTCCTCTTACGTAGTTTGATATTAATTGTTACCAGTATTGCCTGTGTTATATCACCTATGTTATATCACCCTCCCTCCCCAGACTGTGCTGCTGCATGGCCTCCTGTGTGATGGTGGCGGCCACAAGACATCCAAGTCCAAGTAGGAATTTATGTTCAATGATAGAGATGACTAGTACACTCTCTCTCTCTCTCTCTCTCTCTCTCTCTCTCTCTCTCTCTCTCTCTCTCTCTCTCTCTCTCTCTCTCTCTCTCTCTCTCTCTCTCTCTCTCTCTCTCTCTCTCTCTCTCTCTCTCTCTCATATCCTTTGTCTATGTCACTCAAATTTTCTCTTTTATTCTCTCCCTCTGTCTGTCTGTCTGTCTGTCTGTCCCACATCTCAGTACACCCTTCCTGTCTTCATACACCTTAGTACACCCCTCCTGTCTGCCCCTAGAGCTTAATACACCCTTTCTCGCCCCTGCATCTCATTAAACTATTCCTGTTTGTCCTTCACCTCAATAAACCCTGTCTACTTTCCCTGTCTGAATGTCTGTCCCACCTTACTACACCCTCTCTCTCCCTACTCCTTAGTACACCCTTCCTGCCCCCTGTACCTCAATACTCTGTTCCCTGCCTGTCTCATATATTTATTTTATGTATTTAGATTTCTTTTTATAATTCTTGATGTGATTTGGGGTGTCTTAGGAGTATTTTAGGGTGTTTTGGTCAGTTTTGGATGAGTTTGGGTGTGTGTTGGGATGTTTTAAGTGTTTTTGGGCTGTTTTGAATGAGTTTGGATGTGTTTTGAGTGGGTACGGGTGTGCTGTGGGCGGGTATGTGTGTTTCTGGGTGCCTTAGGTGGGTTTAGATGTATTTTGGGGAGTTTTGGTTGTGTTTTGGGGTGTTTGTCGGTGTTTTAGGTCAACGGGCTCTAGTGAAAGTTATTATGCTTTTTGGAGAAGAAGCTCAAGTAAAAGTAACAGTTTCTTAAAGGTGTTTTCATGATTTTGGTGATAGCTAATAATGATTACCCACCATTAATAAAAATAAAAAAAAAAAAACATAAGATTGACCAAATATCTGTGTCCTTTGAAAATAGTCCTTAGGAGAGAACAAGAGTTTCAAAGCACAGGCCCTGAGTTGTACGTATTCAGTTACCACCAGACACACAACACACAATGGTTTTAAACAGATTGCCAACATGTGTACGAGTATCTGCTCGTCCTTACCACTTTTTAATAGTTGATTTATAGAGAAAAAGGGAATTCCTGTAATACGAGATGAATCTGCAAATAAGCAATGAGCAATGGTTAACATTTAACAGCCATTATAAGCACACTGTATGGAGATAAACTCATGCACATTGGGAGAGAGAGAGAGAGAGAGAGAGAGAGAGAGAGAGAGAGAGAGAGAGAGAGAGAGAGAGAGAGAGAGAGAGAGAGATACAAATGTAATGAATCATATAATCCACAACAGCGACTTTAGATTAATGAGAAGGGAAATGTTTCGGCATCTTAACTTGACTACTTTTGACATGCTGTACTGGAAGTTATTTGCGTCTTAAAGAAGGTTTCTATGGTCCATGTAAATTGGTTCTTTAGTTTTTTTCTTATTTATTTTTTTTTCAATTAATTAGTGAACCTTTCCTTCGTGACTGTTTTTGCCTTTGAGTCTTTCTCTCTTGAGCACATACACACAAAAAAAAAGTTGTACAAAATTACTTTGGATCACCAAAGGAAAGAGAAAACACTTGTAAGAACCTAATTAGTTATTTCTGAGGCCTTTACTTCTTGTGAGGGCACGGCATGTTTAAGGACAAGATCCTAAGCAAGATGAATAGTCAGACCAGCCAGGCAGACGACCAAGACAACGCTGGCTTGTAAATTTCTCTTTCCCTCGAACCCCAGGTCGTGAGCTGCAGCCCTTACCACTGCACCACCCCGTCTCTATGCCCTAAATAATACACAAACCATGCAGGGATCAATAAAAACGAGGGAGGAAGATGGTACGAAATCAATTCTGAGATACTAGACCGTCATGACACACGAGCCTTTGTTGGGATGTCTATGTGCTGGTGGCTTCCTTCTTTCCTTCCTTTTTCCTCCATGGTCTCTCTCTCTCTCTCTCTCTCTCTCTCTCTCTCTCTCTCTCTCTCTCTCTCTCTCTCTCTCTCTCTCTCTCTCTCTCTCTCTCTCTCTCTCTCTCTCTCTCTCTCTCTCTCTCTCTCTCTCTCTCTCTCTCTCTCTCTCTCTCTCTCTCTCTCTCTCTCTCTCTCTCTCTCTCTCTCTCTCTCTCTCTCTCTGGGTGTTAACTTATCAGAGGGAGAAAGACCCCCAAACCTCCCCCACTCCCTAGGAAGATCTCCAGGCCATTCCAGACCCTCCCAGGACCTTACTTTGAGGAAGAAAGACAAACAATTCCTTTCCTCAGATCTCTGTGACTTAACTTCCTCACCCAAGTCCCTTCAAGACCCCTAATTAGACTGCCCCAAACCCTCCCAAGCTACCAGGACCCACTAGAAGACCCCCAGGACACCCGCACACCTTCAGGACCCCCACACACCTCCAGGGGCTACCTCAAGATTGAAAGATTAACTATTTATCCACAAAGAGACCTCTCAGACCCTCCTCAAGCTCCGAGGAGCCCCTTAGAAGACCCCCACACCCAAAAGACCCCCACACATCTCCAGGGACTACCTCAGGATAGAAAGATTAAATATTCACCCACAATAACACCTCGCAGACCCTCCCCAAGCTCCGAGGAATCCTTAGTAGACCCCCAGACACCAACAAGACCCCCACACACCCCCAGGGGCTTGCTTCAGGGGAGAACAGGTCATGTGGATTGTGTTTCTCTGCAGTGACGACAGAATGGTTGTCAACTTGGGTGTGGTAGGCAGGGTGACTGGTACCCTTCTCTTGTAAGGTATAAGGTCTGTTAGTAGTAGTAGTAGTAGTGATGGTGATGTGTCTGGGAGCATTTGAGGATATTTTGGTGTGTTTTGAAGGAGTTTCTATGTTTTAATGTGTTTTTAATGTGTTCTTGTGTGTTTACAGGTGTTTTGGTGTGTTTATGGGGTGGGCAGACTGGTGGTGCCTTCCCCCAGCAAGTTAGAGGCTATTAACACAAGAGCAGAAGATAAGGCAAGTTACAAGGAAGCCATCCACAAAATGAGACCTTCCTTAAGATTACTACCCTCACATAAACCACAACTAGGTAAACACACACACACACACACACACACACTCACACTCCTGTTGGACATAGCAAGGTGACAGTCAGTTCTTGTCAGTATCTTCAAATCAGCAGTGTTGCATTGAGAACCCTTTGAGCCTGGAAGAAAAACAAATTAATTAGACTTCCACCATTACTGACAACTTCATACTAATTATGGACACACAGAACAAGATAAGTGTCAGGTTATGGGCATGAACACACAGAGGAGAGGTGGAGAGTGTCAGGAGAAGAGGAACAGCTAACAGAATAATGGACACTGAAAAACAAGCTTGTAATGGGTGTCAGTCAGCAAGGCTTAGAAAAACAACCACTGCAGAATATTAAGGAATGTTGGTTACCCAAACAAACATCTCTCTCTCTCTCTCTCTCTCTCTCTCTCTCTCTCTCTCTCTCTCTCTCTCTCTCTCTCTCTCTCTCTCTCTCTCTCTCTCTCTCTCTCTCTCTCTCTCTCTCTCTCTCTCTCTCTCTCTCTCTCTCTCTCTCTCTCTCTCTCTCTCTCTCTCTCTCTCTCTCTCTCCATCTGAACACCATGACACATGACCACCTGGCACTATCATGCACTCGTTATGCTATCTGCCACACCATCACCATCACTGCTGTCATCACCACCTCAACATCATATTAGACTCATCACCATCACCACACTTTATTATGTCTCGGCACCATCAATGACACTTCAACACCATTATCACCACCATATCACCACCATCATCATCACCACACCACCATTATCAACTCACCACCACTATCAACTAAGTTATTAACTCACCACCAACATCACCATCATTACCTAACTAGCTCACCACCACCAATGTGATCTCCATCGTCACCACCACCATAACTGTCAACACCACTAACGCAGATGCAAGCAGGAGAGAGAGAGAGAGAGAGAGAGAGAGAGAGAGAGAGAGAGCCTACACCTCCTCCTCTTCCTCCTCCTCTTCTATCAATTTTGACACGTCCACAAGGGAGATTCAACATCAAATGTAGTGATAGAGTAATTTTTGCACATTCCATTGTTGACTCAGGAATCTGACACCCTGCTGACCACAGCCTCAGCACCTCTCTCTCACCCTGTCACACTATTTCATCCCTGCTATCATAATGTCTGTATCTCTGACTATATTCCGCGCCGCACCTCCACTACTTTCAAAAGGCTCTAGTTGAAGTGACACTGGTTTTCAAAGGAATTCTTACGGTTCTAGTGATAGATTATCATGATTTTTACGTTATTAACAGGAGAAACAACCTTGAGAATCCGCTTACCTACTTTTAAAAAGGTTGTAGTTGAAGCGACACTGGTTTTCAAGAGTGTTTTTACGGTTCTAGTGACTGTTCAGCAACATTTCTACGTTATTAATAGGAGAAACAGCCTTGAGAACCCAGCTAATCATCTATGGCCTTGGAAATTAGTGGCGAGAAAGCAAAGCTTTTCAAAATATGGGCTCGTGTCTATCTCTACCCTTGTATAAACTTATTTCATCCCTGACTTAAATGACTGATGACGGATTGAAGGTCTAACAAACGAAGGATAATTTACTCATTTAATGAGTGAAAAAAGGATGGAAATTAATGGAAATGAGGAAAAGTCAATAAACCAGTGATTTTTTTTGTGGTACAGTCGTTAAGGAGGAGTAAAGTATGACGTATAGTTTAAGTAGCTAATGGTATTTTCTGTAACATAGCAATAGTTACGTAATAGAAAAAAATACAATACGAGTGAAAAAAATTTGTGGTAATGTGATAGTCATGAAGCAATTAGTTAAATATAGATGCACATTTAAATAAGTATAATGATCTAACACCAATACAACACTTCTAACAATGCAATATTACCCAATTAAACACCAATATATAATAAAAGAATCAAATACAGATGGAACAAACAAATATTCTGAGTGCTACACGTCATAATACGAAACAATTTTAGAATCACTAACAAGCAATCAGATAGTTAAGTCTTTCAATGACATGCAATATTACTGATAAAAAATGGAGTTCGGAAAATACACACAAATAATAACTTGTATTATCACATACTGCACTTAATATATAGGACTGATATACAGGACTAATTGTTATAATACACGCATGAACGCACGCACACACCCATGAAACATCACTCATACTACCAACACCCACACTCATCCACACGCCTCTTCATCTGTACCACACCCATAGGAGACCGACCACACCCACGCACGCACGCTCGCACACACTGGCTGTCTCAAAACACCCACACACACACATCCAAATATCCACACACCAAACCATATATCCACTCAACCATCCACGCCCACACCTCATCCACACAGCAATCCCAAGTATCCACACACCAATCCACATAACCACCCACACACCCACTCACGCCCACACCTACCGGCTTCTCACCTATATTGCTAATACCCACCACCTTCACCACCACTACTTTCTCATTCATCCACACTTCCACACACATTCCACCTGATGTAATCACGTATGTCTGTGCGTTCGTGCATCTTGGCAGAAAGTGAGAGCGAGGGGTGTCCGTTTGTCCGTGCCTCCGTGTGTCTTGGTAAGTGAAAGTGAAGGGGAAGAGGCGTAGCTTAGGTTCACGAAGCCGAACTACTCACTCAGTCTCGAAAACACTGGAAGTTAATTCCTTCTCTCTTTTCCTGCAAAATTAGGGTGAAGTTAAGGTTGATTTAGTATGATGTAATGTTAAGTTAGTTTTGTGGGTCATGTTATCTGTATTTCAAGTCTGCAACAAACACACAACAGACTTTTCATTTAGTCTCGAAACACTTGAATCTTTAACTGCTGCTCTCTCATTATAATGCAAATTTAAAGTTACAGTTGGTTTATTATCACATTACCTGTATTTAAAATCGATATTTGTACCTTACATAAGCTGACATTTGCACCACACACCTGTGCCACGATTATTTCAGTTTTTAACTCCTTCCTTCCTTCTTCATGTCACTTCTTTCGCTACAAAGTTAATTTCAAGTTAATCTGTTATATTATCTGTATTCATATTGATATCCATACTACACATTTTAACATTTAAATTGTTATATTGACATTCTGCTACACACACGAAACTCGAAAACACCACCACCTACATGCCCCGCCTCCCCCCTTGCCTGGTGCAGGTACTCACTGCTCAACTGTGTGTGAGAGCACCACCTCCATGATCCCCCTCCCTCCTTGCCTAGTGCAGGTACACGAGTTTCTAAGCTACGTTTATAATGTTGACCTTATGTTTTATTTACTTATTTTTTTATTTCATTGTAAGAGGCAGAATATCAGTTTACTTTAACACAAGTAACTACTTTTCTTCCACACAAGACTTTTTCAGCAACGTTTATAAATATTCATCAACAAACACCCAAACAGTTTTTCTTCCTTACTGTTTCATGGGTTTCATAACGTTTTATATTATTCTATTTACTATTTCACATTAAGTAAGAGGCAGAATTTAAACTTAATCTAACGCAACTGACTCCATTTCTTACACGTGACTTTTAAATTCTCCGCACGTTTATAAATATATTTATTAACATGGACGATGGAGGTGGAGGTGATGCTCTCACACACAGGTGAGCAGTGAGTAGCTGCACTAGGCAAGCAAGGGGGAGGGGGGAATGGAGGTGGGGGTGATGCTCTCCATCTCATTCTTCCATTCATTTAGTCTCACACATTTCACTTCTCTGTCTATCTCATTCTCCCATTTTCTCACATTCCATTCAGCTCCCACTCTGCCTCCTCTTGTTACCACTCATTCACTCTCATTTTGATTCTTCCCAGCCATTCTCATCTCCCACACTACTTGTAATCCACTCCTGTCTGTCATTCTCATGCACACCTCTTCCTCCATTTGCGTCCACTTTCATTCCACAGGTACACCTTCCTTGCTATTCTTGCATCATCCATTCTCTCAAACCTAATCTTGTACCTAAGTGTGTTTGTCATATGCATTATTTTCTTTATTCATTTATTTACTATTATCGTTTTTTGTTTTTAAAAGGGGAGTACATTTTCACACTCACCTTTTCAATCCTTTGGGTTTGGAAGTCAGTGGTTACTGCTGCTATTGACAAAAAAGGGGAGAGATGGTGTTGTTTCTTTACTGTGGAAAATTGTCCCGGTGAGTGTCACGTGCTGATTGGTCTTGTGGGTCACAGGTCTCGCCTTCTGTCATCAAACAAAGAATAAAGGACTGATATGCCGTTGATACATTTATTTCCTTTAACCTAAATATGTAATACACTGTTTTATCTGTGTCTCCTGATGTTATGGCAGTTTTAGCTAATTCTTGACTCTCATTTTGTTCTTGCCAATATCCGAATACCTGATAACAATCACTATTCTGCAAGTGCTGCCAAATCTACCAAGACATCAGATCTACTGAGATTCTTATGGATCTCAAGATACTGCGTATTATTGCTGTATCCTGCTGAATTTTAATAGGTTCAGAAAATCTATAGAAATTATACTTCCCGGCAATTGGATATCTATTAAAGTTGTGTGAGAGAGAGAGAGAGAGAGAGAGAGAGAGAGAGCTAGCAGATGTTGATTCTCCACGATTTTACTAATCACTGTGATAAGACAACAATCTCTGTCTCTCTCTCTCTCTCTCTCTCTCTCTCTCTCTCTCTCTCTCTCTCTCATTCCATTTCCCTTCTATTTCCCTCCGTCACTAACTCTCTCTCTCTCTCTCTCTCTCTCTCTCTCTCTCTCTCTCTCTCTCTCTCTCATTCCCTTTCTTCTCCCCTCACCTCTCATTTTCTCTTCTTCCATTTACATTCTCCCGTCATCTTCTCCTTTTCTTTTCAATTCCCTCTTTACATTTTTCCCACTTCTCTTTCCATCTCTTCCCTAAAATTTACCCCTTCGATCACTTAATCCGTGTTTTTTTTTTTAATATATATTTTTTGTTTTTCTCTTTGCATCTTTCCAATCTTCATCCCTATTTTCTCCTTCCCTCTTCTTCCTTCCCTGCATCCCTCATCTCCCCTCCTCTTCGGTATTTCTTTCCATGTCTCTTTCTCTTCCTCCTCCCCTCCTTCCTCTTCCTTTCTCTTTTTTTTTCCCCCTTATGTGCATGCTCTTCATCTCCGTAATAAACCGACGAACACACACACACACACACACACACACACACACACACACACACACACACACACACACACACAAACTAATAAATAAATGAAAAAAAAATGGATCAATAAAATACATGCACGAAAATAAATATAGAAAATAAGACAAAATAATAATTAATTTACGAATAAATAAAAGGTTCTTGTGAGTGCTCTTTTTTTCCTCCATAGCTAAACAATCACTGGAATCATGAAAATATCACTGGAAACCAAAATAATATTCATTCAAACTTATCAAGTGTGGTAGAGACAAAATGCCTCTCTCTCTCTCTCTCTCTCTCTCTCTCTCTCAGTGGTGGGGTGAGACAGTAGTTTCTGTTTACACTTGTGGCCGTGGGGACAAGCAGGTGTTATCCTAGGCTGAGAGAGAGAGAGAGAGAGAGAGAGAGAGAGAGAGAGAGAGAGAGAGAGAGAGAGAGAGAGAGAGAGACTCAGTGGTGTATAAGAGAGCGGGTCACAGAGAAGCTGAGAGACACCATGGACACGTCACAGCGAGCGTCCCGTGCTGCGTATCGCCTGGTGGTGGTGGTGGTGGTGCTGTGTTGTCTGACAGGTAGGGAGGGAGGAAGGGATGGACTGATGGAGGAACGCACGAGTGAAGGAGAGTGGAGGAGAGGGAAAAGAAGTGAGGGTTGTCGTGAACGAGATGTAGCATGGCTTGTGGGATCTCCTAGGGTCCCCTCGTCAGTGTCCTGTTTTTGTAACCTTTATCCTGTTTATCCTGCTTTATCCTGCTTGTTTTCTTCTTGTTTCATCCGTCTTCTCCACTTCCTCTTCCTTCTAACTTGTGCTGCCTTATTTTTTCTTATTCTTTTTCTTTTCTTCTTCTCTTGTTCCACCTTTACGTAATGTAGTATTTAATGTGGTGTAGGGTTACCTCAGTGTTAAAACGGTAGGTAAATAAACATGCCTGCCTATTTCCAGCTATCATCCTCATCCATAAAACTGCCTAATCTTTTAAAACTCCCTATTGACTCTGCTCGCTTGTCTCTGTTATTTCAATCTCCTCCTCTTCCTCCTCCTATTCTTCCTGCGGCAAAAACTAATGTATCTTTATATTTTTCTCTCACCTCTATTCTCTACACTTCCGTAATGTAAGAGTTAACCAGTATTCTCAGCCTTTCATCCCTTGCACTGGTAAACTCTGAACTCCCTGCTTGCTTCTATATTCTCTCCTGCCTTTCACTTGAACAGTTTCAAGAGAGAAGTTTCAAGACACAATTCAGATTTTTGGTAACTTTTTATATATTTTTTATAAAGGTCTTTAGGTAGTATAGGAGACATAAGAGGGATGACAAGCAAAATTCTCAGGGTCAGTAATCAGGCCAGGAGAATAAATAACAGGTTGAAGGTTGATAGTTAGATCTAAACAAGAGATGGGAAAGAGGAAGAAATAGCTTTTTAAATAGTGGTAGATAAATGGAATAAACTCAGTAATCAGGTTGCTAGTGTTGCGTCATTAGAAGATTAGACACATTTATGGATGGGGGTGATGAGTGGAAACAGGCAGGTGTGTTTCATGCAGGGAGTGACACGTGTAGTAGGGCTGATGGCTTCTCGCATCAACCCTTATGTTCTTAAGTTTTTATGTACTAAGCTCACTCATCATTCTCTTCCCTTCTATAGAAGTGAACGGCAGGCAGGTGGAGAGGATACCGAGGGCGGCCCGCCACACGCCCGCCCTGCGTCACACCCGCATCGTGGGAGGCAACGTCACCAGCCAGGGCCAGTTCCCCTCCGTGGTGCGTGGGGCAGACACGTGGCAGGCCTGACAGGGAGCGTGCTGCCACCCGCTACTCAGTCAGACCATTACTGCGTGCTTCTCATTGTACAACGACGCTCAAGAATTCAGCTTGATTTTTTGTCTTATTGTATTTCTGTATTTTATTTATTTATTTTTTTCACTTTCGGCACTCAAGTTCTATCAGTCAGTCTGTCTTTATGTCTAATTTCAAGTCTCGTCTGTCCCTTCTTTTGATTTAATTTGTTCATTATTTTATTATTTACTTACGATACTCAGGTTTTGTCCGTCTGTTTTGTCCGTCTCTCTTATTTTTATCTTTAGAGTTTCATTATTATTTAAGGGGACTCAAGTTAAAGTCTGTCTGTTTAAATTTATCTAATTTTCATTTTTCTTTCTATTTATTCGATTAAAAATTATCTCTCTAAATTTCTCTTTTGTTTATATTCTTAATTTACGGCACTCAGATCTTGTCTGTCTAAACGTCTTGTTTTTATTTATATATTTACGGTACTCAGATCTTGTCTGTCTGTCTGTACTTTTATTATTTTATTTTCATTCTTCATTTGAAGCATTCAAGTCTCGTTATCTGTGTGTACTTCTCTTATTTCATTTACTTATTCTTTTACTTTATTTAGAAAAGAAAATGCTATTTGATAATACATTAATGGATAAATACACTGAAGACGCTATGTGAAGATGATCTGTCAGCGAGTACATTGATCTCATGGCTCACTCTTCAATTCCAATTGATTCTTTAAAATTTTATTGATATTTTCTCTTCTTCTTCTTCTTCTTCTTCTTCTTCTTCTTCTTCTTCTTCTTCTTCTTCTTCTTCTTCTTCTTCTTCTTCTTCTTCTTCTTCTTCTTCTTCTTCTTCTTTTTCTTCTATCTCGTCAACTTCTCCTCTTCTATCTCGTCTACTTTTTCCTCGTCTACATCTTCTTCTTCTTTTCTTCTTCTTCTTCTTCTTCTACTTCCTCTTCTATCTGGTCCACTCCTCCTCCTCCTGCTATTCCCCCATCTCTCCTCCTCCTCCTCCTCCTCCTCCTCCTCCTCCTCCTGCAGGTGGCGCTGTATCACCACTCTCTGTTCGGCAAGTCCTTCATCTGTGGCGGCACTCTGCTCAACACCAACCACGTCCTCACGGCGGCGCAGTGCCTCGACGGGTAGGTGCTGGCGTTGGAGTTTCTGACGAGACGCACGTTTCTTGTGTGGGTCTAGGCCCGTATTCTGCACCGCTTTGCTCTCTCACCACAACTATTTTCCAAGGCCATAGAGATGATTAGTCAGGTTCTCAAGAGTGTTTCCCCAGTTGATAACGTAGAAATTTTGTTCATCTGTCGCTAGAACCATAAGAAACCCATTTAAAAATCCGTGTCACTTCAATTAGAGCCTTTTGAATGTAGTCGGGGTGCAGCGCAGAAGTGTTTGAGGATAAGTTCCTGGCACGGCGGGTCCTGGCGTGCCCTGCGATGCTTGGGTGGTCAGGTCTCTAGGTTTGTGTTCTCACGTCTCGCTCTCGTGTTATGAACATAAGAAGAGGGAAGCTGCAAGCAGCTTCAAAATCCTTCCCTCTTCTTTTTTCTTCCTTTGCCCCTATTCGTTTTTCTTTTTCCATCTCCCTTTTTTTCCCTTCCCTCCCCTTATCTTTCCCTACCCCGTTCCCTCCTCGTCCATTCCCTACCCTCTCTTTCCCTTTTCTTTCATTCTTCTTTTCTTTCTTTCCTTTTCCTTCTTTTTTCTTCTTTGTCTTCTCCTTTACCTTTCCATTTCCTTCAGAATCTTTTTCCCTTCCCTCCTTTCCTACCCTACTTTACTTTTCCCTCTTCCTTTCCACTTCTTTCCTCTTCTTTCCACTTCCCTCTCCTATCTACCCTTTTCTTTCCCTGCCCCTTACCACTCCTTTTTCTTCCTTTCTTTTTCCCACTCCTTTTTCTTTTCCTTTCCTTGTCCCTCAACCCTTTCTTCCTTCCTCGTCCCTCTCCATCTCTCTTTCCTCTCCTATTCTTCCCTCTCTCCTGTACCTGCTAACGTTTCCTCTCTCCCCGTCTGGTCAGGTACTCGGCTTCCTCCCTCGAGGTGGTGGCGGGGGAGCAAGACCTGGGCCACACCTCGGGGCTGGAGCAGAGTCACCGCGGCGCCCTCAAGGTGACGCACGACTTTACCTCCACCACGGGAGCCAACGACATCGCCATTCTCAGGGTAGGCTACACACACACACACACACACACACACACACACACACACACACACACACACACACACACACACAGAAAAGATTAGATTATTTTATTGATCACAACAACTGCAGTTAATATTGTGCGAAAAAAGTTAAAATGGACTAGCAAAATGAAAAAAAAAAAGCGTAATGAATACATATAAACATAAAACCTTTTCCTAAACACACACACACACACACTCTCTCTCTCTCTCTCTCTCTCTCTCTCTCTCTCTCTCTCTCTCTCTCTCTCTCTCTCTCTCTCTCTCTCTCTCTCTCTCTCTCTCTCGCCTGTCGCCTTTGTCATTCTGAAAACTTCTTTACACTTTGGATTGTAATGATCAGTAAGGCGTGAACACACAACGAAGTTTAGATCATAAGAACACAAAGACACAAGAAAAGCAAGAGTTAATTAATGGACGGAGCCATCAGACCTACACGTAGCAATACAAGACATGGACACCTGCGAATTTACACCTGTCATCCTCATCCATAAACCTGTCTAATCTTCTTTTAAAGTTTCCTAATAATTCAGCACTAACAACCTGCCTGATTACTGAGTCGGGACACTTCGCGCTGGCTGAAGGCATGGTGGAGGCTATGGAGGAGGAGGAGGAGCAGGAGGAGCAGGAGGAGGAGAAGGAGGAGGAAGAGGTATATTCTCAGCCTATCATACTTAAGAATCAGAAGAGTTAAGTTTCTTTGTAATTACTTCTCTCCCACAGACATCAGGACACTTCATGCTGGCGGAAGGCTTGGTGGAGATGGTGCCCTTGCCTCGGGACTACCAGACGCCCCCCGCCATGTGCACGGCTGTGGGCTGGGGATACACTCAGGTGAGACACTGGAGGACAAGTAGACAGACAGACAGACAGACACTTCATGCCATAACTCTTTAGCTACGTATTATTGAGTCATTCATTAACTCTTTTCGCTATTATGGGTTCTTTTTCTTGTTCTTGTTCTTTTTTCTTTTATCTTATTTCTTTTTTTCTTTTTCTTTTTTATTTGTTGTTGTTGTTGTTGTTGTTGTTGTTGTTGTTGTTGTTGCTGCTGCTTTCTTCTTCTTCTTCTTCTTCTTCTTCGTCTTGTTGTTGTTGTTGTTGTTGTTCTTCACTCTTGTTTTCTTTTTTCTTCTTTTCCTTTTTTCTTTTCTTCGTCTTTTCTTCTTTTTAATTTTCTTTTTTCCTTTCCTTTCCCTTTCGTTTTCTTCGTCTTTTCTACTTCTCTTTTTCTTTGTCATACTTCTTTGGGCTGCTTCTTTTTTTACTCACCCATCCATTTATTCTCTCACTCACTCACTCACTCACTCACTCACTTAACCAGTACATTTATACATAAAAATCCTATTATTTGTATATTAATTTATTTCTCTCTCTCTCTCTCTCTCTCTCTCTCTCTCTCTCTCTCTCTCTCTCTCTCTCTCTCTCTCTCTCTCTCTCTCTCTCTCTCTCTCTCTGTCTTCACATCCCTTCTTACTTCTTTTCCCTCTTATCTTTCCTCCTCCTCTGCCTCCCCTCCTCACTTTTTTTATATTCTTGTTCTCTTCTCTCCCCTTCCTTTCCTCAATCTTCCTTCTTTCCTCCCTCCCTTTCATCTTCCCCGTTCCTTCTCTCTTCCTCTTTCCTTCCCTCCAGTCTCCTTTCCCCTCAATCTATCTCCTCTCCCTCTTACTTTAGCTCCCTTTGCAGTTCGCTCTCACTTTTCTCTCCCTCCTTTCCTCTCCTACTTTTTAAAAAAATTTTTCTTCTTTCTTTCCTTCCTTCCATCCCTTCCCGTTATTCTTATTTTTTCCCTCTCTCTCTCTCTCTCTCTCTCTCTCTCTCTCTCTCTCTCTCTCTCTCTCTCTCTCTCTCTCTCTCTCTCTCTCTCTCTCTCTCTCTCTCTCTCTCTCTCTCTCTCTCTCTCTCTCTCCACAGTCCCTCCTTTCCTTTTACACCTTTTCATTCATCCTCTCTCCCTCTCTAACTCGCCACTATCTCTCCCTCCACTCCTTTCGTTCTCCCTCTATATTTTCCTGAGTCCCTCCTGCACGCTCACACATTTTCTCTGTGACCCGTATTTTGAAACACATGCTCTCTAATTCCGACTATTTTTAAAGGCCACAGATATTATTAGCATGGTTCTCAAGAGTGTTTCACCTGTTAATAATATATAAATCTTGTTAATCTGTTACTGGAATAAAAATAAAAAAACATACAGTAGAACCTCTTGAAATAAATCGAGGTGAGAAGGCAAAACGTTTCTGAATACAGATATTTTTAATTTAATTTATTTTTTAACGGTTCTAATGACTGATTAACAACATTTTTACATTATTAACACGAAAAACACATGAAAATCCGGCTGATGATGTGGTGAGAGAGCAAAGCGTTTCTGAATACAGGCCTGTTGTCTCTTTCTCAGTACGGCGGCAGCATCAGCAAAGACCTTCGTGCCGTGGAGCTGCCGACCCTTACTGACCAGGAGTGCACAGACGTGTACGGGCCGGACCAAGTGATGCTAGACATGATGTGTGCAGGGTACATGGGAGGCGGCTCGGGCGTGTGCAATGTGAGTTATAGAAACTTGTGATATTTAAGACCTGTATTGTGGGGTGTGTGTTCTATTCATAAAAATGCAGGAAGACAAGAGAAGAAATATGAGTTATAGAAGAAGAAGCCATCAAGTCTACGCGTGGCAGT
>NC_087152.1:41559316-41574316 GCF_035594125.1 Scylla paramamosain | reverse complement strand
CCAAAATTGTCTGGAGAGTGTATTGAAATCTCCCTTTTGAAGGAATTCAAGTCACAGGCAGGAGGAAATACAAAAACCGGCAGGGAGTTCCAGAGTTTACCAGTGAAAGATGAAAAAATTGAAAACACTGGTTGACCTTTGGATAATGAAGGTAAACTGGCTGCTGCTGATGATGATGATGCTACTGCTGCTGCTGCTGCTGCTGCTGCTGCTGCTGCTGATGATGATGATGATGATATACAGGATTAATCTATCTGTCTATCTGTCGATATATCTCTATCTCTTTATTTATATCTCTCTATATCTATTCTAGTGGAGCCTTATGTGGGTCAATGTATGTACATTTTCACACGTCTCTCTCTCTCTCTCTCTCTCTCTCTCTCTCTCTCTCTCTCTCTCTCTCTCTCTCTCTCTCTCTCTCTCTCTCTCTCTCTCTCTAGGCAGTTCCATTTTGAGTTATTTTTTTCCCTCCCCTCCCGTGGCCTCCTTCCCTGCCCCGCCTCCCCCCACCCCTCCACCAGTGGGCGTTATAAATTTTGGGCGGGCAATATTTTCAGCCAATAAAAAGCTGTCATGACCTCGGGATCCCCGTGGTAAAATTGTCACCTCTTTTGGCGCTATTTTGGGGCGTGATGGCGCTGCGCCGCGGGGGGCAGACGGGCGCGTGTCCCCTCTCTCTCTCTCCCTCCTTCCCCTCTCTGTTGCTTTTTTCCCTTCTATTCCTCCTACTTCCCTTCCTTTCTCGCTCCCTGCTCTCCTCTCTTTCCGTCCACTTCCTCCCTTCTCTCTCTCTCCCCCTTCCCTACTCTCTCTCTCTCTCTCTCTCTCTCTCTCTCTCTCTCTCTCTCTCTCTCTCTCTCTCTCTCTCTCTCTCTCTCTCCCCACCCCTCAGCGTCATCCAGCCCTCTTTTCACTGTGCCTCCCCTTATTTCCATTACAAACTGACAGATAATATTTTCGCGTTCCCCTTATTATCGTGAGTGCGCGGCTTCCTCTCCGTTATATATTCGCGCAAATGCTTCTTCTTTCATGCATCCCTTGCTTATCGTCTTATTCTAATTATCGAATTCGGATTCCACCCTTATTACTAACGCGTCCAGACCAGCACAGCCCAACCCAAACCAGCCCAGCACAAACCAGCTCAGCCCAGCCCAGCCCTGCCCATCCTAGCCCAGGCCGCCGCCTCTCCACCTGCCTGCCTGTCTGCCTGCCTGGCTGGCTGGATGGCTGCATGCATGCCTCGGGTTTTTGGCGAGTTCTTACTGGTGTAAACGCGTCTCTCTTTATCATGGTCGCCCAGATGGGAAATGAACGATGATATATATATATATATATATATATATATATATATATATATATATATATATATATATATATATATATATATATATATATATATATATATATATATATATATATATATATATATATATATATATATATATATATATATATATATATATATATATATATATATATATATATATATATATATATATATATATATATATATATATCGAACAAATGTAAGGGCAGTAATTAATACACTTGTCACATAGGCAAGAAAATAAGAGAAAATATGGGAAGTTGTATGACGTCATTAGGCCTGCACGTGGCAGTCCCTGTATAAAACATGTCTATTTATTCCACTACTACTACTACTACTACTACTGCTACTACTACTACTACTACTACTACTACTACTACTACTGCTACTACTACCACTATACTACTACTGCTATTGCTACTACTACTATTGCTACTGCTGCTACTACTGTTGTTGCTATTGCTGCTGCTGCTGCTACCACTACTACTGGTACTACAGCACGAGAAAACACGGAAATGTGCAATATACCATCAGGCCTACACGTGATAGTCCCTGGCAGTGAAAGGCTTAAGTAACATTCACACTGGGCTCCAAAAGAAAGTATCACCACTACGCCCGCAGACTTTCTTGCCACAAACATTTCTGTCATGGATGTCACTAGAAATAATAATAATAATAATAATAATAATAATAATAATAATAAAATAATAAATAAACAAATAGAACAGAAAAAAAGAATAAAGCGTTCAATTTGTACGAAACGGATGAGAGTCGTGACATGGCAGAAGACTACAAAAGAAAGCAAATATTGTAAACTTTCCACGCCACGCCACGCACTACATAGTCTGTTTAGTGGAAGGTGAGCCGAGCGTGTCAGGAGCAGAGACTGAAGTGGTTTGGCCGTGTGAGGAGGAGAGACTGAGGTGGTTTGGGCGTGTGAGGAGCAGAGACTGAGGTGGTTTGGGCGTGTCAAAAGTAGAGACGAGGAGAGTTGAAGGGAGGATGATGGGAATGGTGAGAGAGGAATACCTGATAGGAGGCTTATGGATGCAGTGAAAATTTAGTGGTGTGACTGCGCGAGTTTGTAAGCCAATGACTGATTCACTACTGCTGATAACAACGCGATAATTCTCAATGTTTTCCTGTTTTGCATTGATAATTAGTGTTTCGTTGATTAAAAAAACAACCAAACTAAAATGTAGTAATTAACAACTGCGGTCCTTTGTTGCAGTTTGGTTAAATTTGCTGTCAGATTTCTACCCCCAAAATAATATTGTATATATATAAAAAAAAAAAAAAAATGTAATTTTTCAGAGGGATTTAAATTTGAGTCTTGGTAAACTGGTAACTTAGACTTAAAATAACGTAAAATATAAAAATAGAATAGATATAGATAGATAGATAGAGAGATGGATCCCTCCCTCCCTCCGTCCCTCTCTCCCGCTTCTGACCCATTCAACAGTCCTTCTCTCCCTCCTTCCCTCCCTGCCTCCCTCCCTTCTTTCCTCCCTCCCAATCGTGCCTCCTCTGAACCGGACATCGGGAGGAGAGTTTCAGGAAGGGCGTGGAGATAACTTTGTTTTTCCTCCAGTGAGAGAAGGAGAGAAGGAGGGAGATGGGAGGAAGGGAAGGAGGGAAGGAGGAAAAGTATGGCCATTTCCTTCAAGAGAACCAGCGGTGGTGGTGGTGGTGGTGGCTGGAGAGAGAGAGAGAGAGAGAGAGAGAGAGAGAGAGAGAGAGAGAGAGAGAGAGAGAGAGAGAGAGAGAGAGAGAGAGAGAGAGAGAGAGAGAGAGAGAGAGAGAGAGAGAGAGAGAGAGAGAGAGAGAGAGAGAGAGAGAGAGAGAGAGAGAGAGAGAGAGAGAGAGAGAGAGAGAGAGAGAGAGAGAGAGAGAGAGGAGCAGAAGGTGAAATAAAGCGAAGAAAATAGGAAATGATAGCAGGGAAGAGAATAGAGAATATTATGGAAAAGAGATGAAGTGAGGAGGAAATGAAATAAGGAAGAGATGAAGTAAGGAAGAAATGAGGTGCACCCGGTGAGTGATAACGCTCCCTGTGAACATTTTATTTTTTTCATTCGCGGTTTCCCCTTAATTCGGGTTGTACTCTCAGACCGCAACACGTGAGAAGGTAAACACAACACGAGCGCGCGTCACCACACCCTGTGAAGTGTTTGGGACATAGTTTATTGACGAAGTTATTGACTACATGGTGCAAAATACACGAGTAGCAACACTTAGCAAATGAACAATAAAGAAAATAACGTACATTTAAACCACATCTCTATCATTTGTCAAAACAAAACCACAATATCATGTTTTTTTTTTTTTTAAGTTAGAGTGTAATACTAGAATTAAATGAAAAGACACGCAACGTTGTGAGATGGTTTGACCACGAAGTAAAAAGAGAGGACCTCCAACGAGTCACGTCCTCGTCAGTTTTCAAAGTGATCTCGTCAGTGATTAAAGTGACCTCGTCATTGTTCAAAGTGATCTCGTCGGAGGTCACGTCCTCGTCACTGTTCAAAGTGACCTCGTCGGGGGTCAAGACCCCGTTATTGTTCGAAGTGACCTCGTCGGAGGTCACGTCCTCGTCCTGTTCAGAGTGACCTCAATGGGGGATCAGATCATCTCTGACGTCTGAAGTGTCCTCGTCCGAGACAAGATCGTCGTGGATATTGAAGGTTTGCGGGTCACTAACAAGGTCACCATCACTTCCTCCAACACCATCACGGTGCTCACTACTAACACCATCACGGTGTTGACTAATACTACCGTCATGGCGCTCTCTACTAACACCATCAGGAGCGCCATCACCACGGTGCTCTGCTCTGACACCATCACGGTGGTCTCCACTGCCGCCCTGAGGAGCTCCGCCAACTTGAGGGTAGCTGCCCTTCCAGCCGCGCCAGAAGAGTCCCCCCGCCAGCCAGCCAGCACGCCAGCACGCTGCCGGCCGCCAGGCGGTCAAGCATAGGCTACAGGGAAGAGTGCAATGGTTCCATAAGCTCCTCCTTCAGGCAAAATGATCTTCCTGAATGCCAGCACATATCTCCCAAACAAAGGCGTGAGGTAAACAGGCATGGGCGGGGCCGGCTGCCACAACCAGTTGATTCACGACTCAAGCACTCGCTGCAGCAGCAAGTGAGGCGGCCTCCTTGCTGCCGCCTTCTCTTCCAGATCCTCGGCGATCCCCTCCAGCCACTCAGCGGAGAACCACCGGGCGGCGACCACCAGGCCGGCCACACACACCACTTTGGCCAAGGCTAACATGAGCGAGGATCTCATAGGAAGTTAGTTGAGGCAAGACATCTTATGATTCTTGCTTACTGAAAGTTTGCTCGGATTTACGCACACCCAATATTTAGCTTTAATTGGCAGGCCGCAAGAGAGCTTGGTGTTAGCAATTCCGGCCTTGCGCCAATCACAGGCAAGAGAGGAGAGAAAGCAATCATAGGCGATATGGATAGACAGACAGATAGATAGATAGATAGATAAGTAGATAGATAGATACAGATATATATATATATATATATATATATATATATATATATATATATATATATATATATATATATATATATATATATATATATATATATATAGAGAGAGAGAGAGAGAGAGAGAGAGAGAGAGAGAGAGAGAGAGAGAGAGAGAGAGAGAGAGAGAGAGAGAGAGAGAGAGAGAGAGAGAGAGAGAGAGAGAGAGAGAGAGAGAGAATATGGGATGCTAGAAAACATAAAGACAGAAAAGGAAACGGAGGAAAACAATGAAGAAAGAAGAGAAGAAAAAGGTCTGAGAGGAGGAGGAACAGAAAGGAAGAAGAAGGATGGAGGAGAGACTGAAGAAAATGGATGAACTGACAAGCCTGATCAAACCACGTGAGTAATGGTGCAAACGAGGAGGAGGAGAAGGAGGAGGAGGAGGAGATAACAGAAGGCGTATTGGTCTGTTACATAGGATATATATATATTTTTTTATGCCTACGTATTATTGGAACCAAAATACGTGTGGAGGGAGATCAGGATAGAACAGAGTGGAATAATGAGGAGGAGGAAGAGGAGGAGGAGGACGAGGATAAGGAGTTGTAGGAAAAAGATTACAAAGTTGAAGACGAAAAAGATGAAGAAGGCTTAGAGGTGAAGAGAATGGGGAAGAAGATTAAGAGATGAGAGAGTAAAACTGCATAGATGAAAAAAAGATGAGAGAAAGGAAGAAGATTAAAAAAGCAAGGAGAAAGATTACAAAGATAAAGAAGACGAGGAACAGCTAACAAAATCAGAGGAATATTAATTTTGTAAACCTTAACATTTATTACTAAGTCTTTAAGAATGCATCGTAGTTATAAGTGTGTCATTGTTTCAAAATAAGGTGATCGTTATTAAGTGAGAATGTTCTGGCATTTAAATTTGTTATTTCTTCCCATCTCTCTCTCTCTCTCTCTCTCTCTCTCTCTCTCTCTCTCTCTCTCTCTCTCTCTCTCTCTCACTGATATCTTCCATTTTTTTATACCAAATGCCTCCTGTCTATCTCATGCTTCCTCTTCACCATCTTTCCTCCCTCCTCTCCCTCCCTCTCCCTCCCTCATCCTCTCTCCCTCCTGGACATTGGTCAGGAGAGATAATGCTCTATGCATCATTACTCTCCCTCTTCCTCCTCTCCCTGCCTCCCCTTCCCTCCCCCTTCCTCCGTCAGGCCTCCTACATTACACTGATTTAAGACGCTGGGAGAGAGGACAGGGAGAAGGGATGGGGAGGAGGGCGAGGGGAGGAGGGAGAGGGAAGGAGGGAGAAGGCAGAAAGGGTCGTTTCGCAGTGATAAGTTGGCTGCCATCACCCCTCCCCTCCCTCCTCTCCCTCCTCGCATGTTCCTCCATCTCTCTCTCTCTCTCTCTCTCTCTCTCTCTCTCTCTCTCTCTCTCTCTCTCTCTCTCTCTCTCTCTCTCTCTCTCTCTCTCTCTCTCTCTCTCTCTCTCTCTCTCTCTCTCTCTCTCTCTCTCTCTCTCTCACTCCTCTCCCCTCCCCTCCACTTCTTATCATCATCCAATCCCGTGGCACCTTTGTCAACCTCCGAGAGAGAGAGAGAGAGAGAGAGAGAGAGAGAGAGAGAGAGAGAGAGAGAGAGAGAGAGAGAGAGAGAGAGAGAGAGAGAGAGAGAGAGAGAGAGAGAGAAACCTTAACCTTTACAAGTCTCCCATCGTGTTCATTGCTGTTAAACTTTCACTATATAGATTTCAACGACAGGAGATAAGAGGAGGAGGAGGAGGAGGAGGAGGAGGAGGAGGAGGAGGAGGAGAGAAATTACACAGCCAAATTCCGAAGAGATAACTTTTTAAAGCCACAAGATAGGAGGACAGGAGATAAGAGGAAGAGGAGGAGGAGGAGGAGGAGGAGGAGGAGGAGAGATTATCCAACATAATACTGCAAGAAGTAACTTTTTAAGAGCACAAGGAATTAAAGATAGATAGATAGATAGACAGATAGAAATATATAGATAGATAGATAGATAAATAGATAGAAAGAGATAGATAGACAGACAGAGAGAGAGAGAGAGAGAGAGAGAGAGAGAGAGAGAGAGAGAGAGAGAGAGAGAGAGAGAGAGAGAGAGAGAGAGAGAGTGGGAATTTTGAGTGTAGGGAGAAAACCTTCCTATTATCTGTTGTGTCTGTTATGTTTGCCATGGGACGCGACTCCTCACAGTTGAAGCAATAGTAAAGGGAGGATTTGATATAAAGCAAAGATGAGTGAATATAAATAAATGTATGGGTGCAAATTGAAGTGTTATTTATTTCTTTCACCTTAGCTTTCCTTTGTGTTTTGTTTAATGTAGCTTCATTTACTGGAAGAAATACTAAAATACTAGATAATTATAAAATAAGATAAATAAAAAGATAAGACATGCTACTACTACTGCTACTACTGTTGTTACTACTACTGCTGCTGCTACTACTACTACTACTACTACTACTACTACTACTAAAATAAAGATGAAACAATAAAATAAGTGATAAAGCGATAAAATAAATAAAATACAAATATTAAAATGAAGTTTTTTGACTCATTTCTTTTTATCATTTTTTTCATGTCAAGGAGTGACTTTAAAATAGAATAGAAACAGAAATAGAATAGAAAATGAGATATAAAAATAAAATTACTGTTTACACTGTCACTCTCAAAATGACAAAGGAGAAACAAGAAATAAAAAAAAAGACATCAAATTTAGTTAAGAATATAAGAGAAAGATTACATTCATGGAGAAGACGAGAAAAAAAAAAAAAAGCGAGGAGAAAGATTACAAAGATGAAGAAGCCGAGAAACAGCTAACAGAATGAGAGGAATATTTGTAAACATCAACATTGCTAAGTCTTCAGAAAGCCACCAGGCCTCACGTGGCAGTCCCTGTACACAAAATGCCTGCTAATTTGCTTGCACCTGTCATCCTCATCCATTAATCTGTCTAGTAATTTAAGGCTTCCTACTGACTCACCACCAACACCCTGATCACTGAGTCTGTTTCATTCATCTACCACTATTTAAGAATCAGTCTCTCTCTCTCTCTCTCTCTCTCTCTCTCTCTCTCTCTCTCTAGCCATTTACTTGCAGTATTTCTTGGTGACACGTAAACAAATAAGCCTATAAAAAAAACACGCTAATAAATAAAATTATATCATCTGAAACATAAAACTAACTTATTTAATTAAAATCACCACCACCACCACCACTACCGCCACCACCACCATCACCACTGCCACCATCACCGCCACCACCACCACCACCACCACCATCACCACCGCCACCACCATCACCGCCACCACCAACAGCACAGCCAAGGTCATCAAATGCTACGTAACTGCCGGCGAAATGTATCCAATCCCTTATATTAACGAGGAGGGGTTCGGTGTGCTGCCATTTGTCCCCCTCAGGTCATTCTATCCCCTCGAACAACCATCATTGTGTGTGTGTGTGTGTGTGTGTGTGTGTGTGTGTGTGTGTGTGTGTGTGTGTGTGTGTGTGTGTGTGTGTGTGTGTGTGTGTGTGTGTGTGTGTGTGTGTGTGTGTGTGTGTTACTCCCTCCCTCCCTCCCTCCCTCTTCCTTCTCTATCCCTCCTTTCCTCTTCTCCTCCAGGCAGTTTCCTCCTCCATCCTTTCCTTCCTCCATATTTCCAGTTATTATCTCTTTCCTCACTTTCTCCTCTTCATTATCAGTCTCTCTCTCTCTCTCTCTCTCTCTCTCTCTCTCTCTCTCTCTCTCTCTCTCTCTCTCTCTCTCTCTCTCTCTCTCTGTGTGGTTGTTAGCTAGTTGTGTGAACGAGTGAATGAGCGAGACTTGTGTGAGGCATGAATACGTGTATGAGTGAACGAGCTAGGCTTCAGTCATAAGTGTTAAGTTGAAGTGCGCGGCCTGGCGCCGGGAGATCACCTACCTCCAGCCTTCTGTTCACACCTTCTGTGAATAAACACCTGCACTGTTACCTGCGTTTCCTGTGCCCCTGCTGGTCAAGAGTCGAACATGGCGCAGTGAGTAGGATCAGGACAAGGCTGCAGTGGGTACGGCGCAGAATGGAGAAGCAGTTGGAGGCGCTGGCTGCCCTGCTAGCGCGACAGTCGGAGCAGAGTCAGGCTCTGCTAGCGCGACAGTCGGAGCAGAGTCAGGCTCGCGAGGAGCGTTTAACCCAGCTGCTGGAGAGAGTGGGGACACAAGCTCCCAGTCGCACCACGGCGAGCAATGAAGGCGAAACCACAGCCCGCAGCACGTCTACCCAGGGCGCGAGGTTCCCAACGTCCGCCACCATCATTCCTCACTTAACGGCGTCAGCATCTTTACGTGAGTTCGACACGTGGCGCCATAAGTTTGAAGGATACGTAACCCTCGCCAGGATAGACTGTCTCTCCCTGGCTGAGCAGAGGGCGGCACTCGCTGCTGTCCTAGACGACGAGTGGACCCGTACACTTCGCTACGGGATAAGCTTACCGAGAGACGCGGAGTTAAGAACCATCCTCGATGCAATGTGTGAGTACCTGCGAAGCCAGCGCAACATCATCATGGATAGAAGAGACTTCTACTCCCGCGTGCAAGAAACGCAAGAAGGTTTTGACGACTTTTTATGTGCTGTTAAGGAAATCGCCAATTTCTGTGACTTTTGCGACCAGTGCATAAACCATCAGCTGCGTGACAGAATTGTCGTTGGGACACGAGACGAAGTGGCTCTGAAACGCATGCTGGAAAACAAGAAACTCACCCTTGAAAACGCCATAGATATTTGCAGAGCATCAGAGAGCGCTAACCAGTGTAGTGCAGTACTAAGGGGCGGCTCTCACTCTTCGAGCCATGGTGTGAACGCTGTCTCGAACTACAGGAAGGGCAGTTTCGGGCTCAAGCCCCACGGGCTGTTATCGTTGTGGCAAAGATTGTCGCAGTGACAAAAGGGGATGCCAGGCAATAGATAAAGTGTGTCGTAACTGCGGGAAAAGAGGGCATTTTGCGAGTGTATGTCAGCAGACAGTGAGGAAACGACGAGGAGCTTCGAGGAGTTCCTCAACTGTCTCTCCTCATCGCGGTGCAGGCCCGAGGCGGGGAGCCAGTGCCAGTGTATACCAGCTCTTATCAGGCGTATACACAAAGACGGTGACGGCACGACCTGCGCCCCAGGTGCTCATTACCGCCACACATCCCGCTGGAAGAGACAAGATTACGTGGACTCCTGACTCTGGGGCCGAAACGACCGTTATTGGCCTCGACACGGCAACACTCCTTGGAATCCCGCCCTCCAGCTTGGCGCCCGCTGATGGTGATGGACTTTATGCTGCCGGTAATCACCCCCTCACCTGTGTAGGAACTTTCTCGTCGCACTTGCAACTGGGCGACAGGGAAGCTGAGACTGTTGTGAGCGTGGTGAAGGAGGTGAAGGGGGCGCTGCTTAGCTGGTACGATTCCATCGCTCTCGGAATCCTCCCCGAAGATTTTCCGGCTCAAATCCGACCGCTACGCAGGGAAGAACAGCACACCGGCAACAGCTCCATCAAGTACCCGACCGCCTCGCAGCCACCTCTATCTACGCCCACAGAAGTGATCAGCTGGCCTCATTCCTACGACCCAACGCCACAGCAGCGTGCGGGGCACGCTGCTGCTGTGATCAAGGCCTTTCCCAGCGTCTTCGAAGCAAAGGAAGGTTTACGTGCAATGGCTGGTGGATCCATGGCCATCGAGTTGACAGACGACGCTCGACCCACAGCAAGCTGGCAAAGGGATCGACACACTGTGTGCCCGACGCCCTCTCACGTGCTCCAGTACAGGACCCAGTGGAGGAAGAGGATGCTGCTACTTCTGGTGACCTCGACCCTCTCCACTCAGCGGTCATCTCAGCGTTATCTGCCACCAATGAGGACGGCGTCCGCTTAGCACCACTCCAGGATCAGACGGTGGAAATGGTACGTGCCGCAGCAGCAAGAGACGGGAGTACTGCTTGCTCAAGAACGTCATCATCGAGGGCTTCCCTGATCATTGCCACGACCTCGATCACCGCTTGCGTACGTACTGGCCGGTGCGCAGTCTGCTGGCCGTAGACGACGACCTGGTGGTTTACGGGCCGAGGCTTCTTATTCCTCACAGCCTCCGCCGAGAAACACTAGAGCGACTCCATGACAGTCATCAGGGGATGGAGCGCACCAAGCGACGGGCCCGACAAACGGTGTACTGGCCTGGTATGGACAGAGACGTTGAGAACGTCGTTTCTGGATGCTCACTATGCCGTCCACTCCTACCAAGCCAAGCCAACGAACCTCTCTGGCAGGACACGGACACACCCAGCAGGGTGTTTGAGTCAGTTTCTGCAGACTACTTCCACGCAGCAGGCCGTACATACCTCGTGTATGTAGATCGCTTGTCTGGGTGGCCTCACGTGTCTGCATGCTCACGTCCAGCATCGGCTGATCAGCTCGTTCGTGTCCTTCGGGGTGTGTTCGCCGACACGGGCGTGCCTGTTCTCCTGAGGACTGACGGTGGACCGCAGTTCACTTCTTCATCGGTACGGCGCTTCCTGGCTCGATGGGGGGTGGAGCATCGTGTATCTTCACCTCATTATCCACGCTCCAATGGTCACGCCGAGGCAGCGGTCAAGTCCGTGAAGAAGCTGATCCTCACGACCACACAGCAGGGACACCTGGACGAGGATGCGTTCGCTCGCGGGTTGCTGGAACTGCGCAACACTCCGAGGGCGGAAGGGCGATCACCAGCACAAGTCCTCTTCGGTCATCCTATGAGGTCCTGTGTCCCGGCTCATCATCGCTCATACGCTCAGCAGTGGCAGCGCGCTGCTGATGAGTGCGACGCCAAGGCAGAGCGACTGAGGAAGAAAGCGAAACTTCGCCACGACGCGTCCGCCCGTACTCTTCCTCTCCTGCACCTCGGTGGCCACGTCGACGTTCAAGATCACACGACAGGCCTCTGGGATCGCCTGGGTGTCATCGTGGCTGTTGGGCGAAGGAGAGACTACCTCATCAAGATGGGCAGCGGTCGCGTGATGTGGCGTAATAGAAGACACCTCGCCCACACAGACCTCTTGCTCCCCTTCCTGTCGAGCAGCACACCGCTCATGGCGGTGCAGCGCTTCAGCATCAGGGTCACGAGGAACACCACCATCCCGGCAGCCCGGAGCATCAGGGTAACGGGGTACACCGTGGCCGAGAGCAACCAGAGCGTCGAAGCAGCCGACAGCGTAGGGAGCCGAGACGACTGCAGGTGCGGTGGCACCGTAGCACCTACGATTAGTCGTACGTGTTCATTGTACGCTGTGTTTGTTTTGTGTATATGTACCGTGTTTTCTGTACTTCAATCATTGTAACTTTGTTTCATGTGTTACGGTAGCCATAACAAAGATAAGGAATCTTCCTTATGTCTCGGGGGAGGTGTGTGGTTGTTAGCTAGTTGTGTGAACGAGTGAATGAGCGAGACTTGTGTGAGGCATGAATACGTGTATGAGTGAACGAGCTAGGCTTCAGTCATAAGTGTTAAGTTGAAGTGCGCGGCCTGGCGCCCGGGAGATCACCTACCTCCAGCCTTCTGTTCACACCTTCTGTGAATAAACACCTGCACTGTTACCTGCGTTTCCTGTGCCCCTGCTGGTCAAGAGTCGAACACTCTCTCTTCATCGTCAAATTTCCTAGTTTTCATCCTTAACTTTTTACAACTGTTTATCTCAATTATTTTCTTACCTCAATTCCCTTTCTTTCTAATTTTCCCTTCCTCCGTTCTTCTTCCTTTCATTCCTGACTTCCTTCTTCTTCATTTTTTATTTTCTTTCTCTTTATTAACATTTTCCATGTCTTGTACTCTTTTGTCTTCCGTTTCTTTTTTTTTGTACCTCCTTCCATATCCCCTTTCATTCCATTTTCTATTTTCCTCCTCTTCCTTCCTCTCAGCGTCTTTCTCTATTATTATTTGTGACGTGTGTGAGTGTGTCTGTGTGTGTGTGTGTGTGTGTGTGTGTGTGTGTGTGTGTGTGTGTGTGTGTGTGTGTGTGTGTGTGTGTGTGTGTGTGTGTGTGTGTATTTCTTGTTTGTTTGTATCTGTTCGTCTGTTCGTGTTTTAAATATATATATATTTTTTTTGTTTGTTCTTATTTCCTGTTTTTTCTTCAACTCCAACTCTCTCTCTCTCTCTCTCTCTCTCTCTCTATCGTAATACCGGCTACTGAGCAGGCCGACCCTACAAGGCCGGAAAAACGGTAAGAAGAAAGGGAAGAAGAGAGGAGGGAGAGGAGGGAGAGGAGGAGGAGGAGGAGGAGGAGGAGGAGGAGGAGGAGGAGGAGGAGGAGGAGGAGGAGGAGGAGAAGAAGAAGAAGAAGAAGAAGAAGAAGAAGAAGAAGAAGAAGAAGAAGAAGAAGAAGAAGAAGAAGAAGAAGAAGAAGAAGAAGAAGAAGAAGAAGAAGAAGAAGAAGAAGAAGAAGAAGAAGAAGAAGAAGAAGAAGAAGAAGAAGAAGAAGAAGAAGAAGAAGAAGAAGAAGAAGAAGAAGAAGAAGAAGAAGAAGAAGAAGAAGAAGAAGAAGAAGAAGAAGAAGAAGAAGAAGAAGAAGAAGAAGAAGAAGAAGAAGAAGAAGAAGAAGAAGAAGAAGAAGAAGAAGAAGAAGAAGAAGAAGAAGAAGAAGAAGAAGAAGAAGAAGAAGAAGAAGAAGAAGAAGAAGAAGAAGAAGAAGAAGAAGAAGAAGAAGAAGAAGAAGAAGAAGAAGAAGAAGAAGAAGAAGAAGAAGAAGAAGAAGAAGAAGAAGAAGAAGAAGAAGAAGAAGAAGAAGAAGAAGAAGAAGAAGAAGAAGAAGAAGAAGAAGAAGAAGAAGAAGAAGAAGAAGAAGAAGAAGAAGAAGAAGAAGAAGAAGAAGAAGAAGAAGAAGAAGAAGAAGAAGAAGAAGAAGAAGAAGAAGAAGAAGAAGAAGAAGAAGAAGAAGAAGAAGAAGAAGAAGAAGAAGAAGAAGAAGAAGAAGAAGAAGAAGAAGAAGAAGAAGAAGAAGAAGAAGAAGAAGAAGAAGAAGAAGAAGAAGAAGAAGAAGAAGAAGAAGAAGAAGAAGAAGAAGAAGAAGAAGAAGAAGAAGAAGAAGAAGAAGAAGAAGAAGAAGAAGAAGAAGAAGAAGAAGAAGAAGAAGAAGAAGAAGAAGAAGAAGAAGAAGAAGAAGAAGAAGAAGAAGAAGAAGAAGAAGAAGAAGAAGAAGAAGAAGAAGAAGAAGAAGAAGAAGAAGAAGAAGAAGAAGAAGAAGAAGAAGAAGAAGAAGAAGAAGAAGAAGAAGAAGAAGAAGAAGAAGAAGAAGAAGAAGAAGAAGAAGAAGAAGAAGAAGAAGAAGAAGAAGAAGAAGAAGAAGAAGAAGAAGAAGAAGAAGAAGAAGAAGAAGAAGAAGAAGAAGAAGAAGAAGAAGAAGAAGAAGAAGAAGAAGAAGAAGAAGAAGAAGAAGAAGAAGAAGAAGAAGAAGAAGAAGAAGAAGAAGAAGAAGAAGAAGAAGAAGAAGAAGAAGAAGAAGAAGAAGAAGAAGAAGAAGAAGAAGAAGAAGAAGAAGAAGAAGAAGAAGAAGAAGAAGAAGAAGAAGAAGAAGAAGAAGAAGAAGAAGAAGAAGAAGAAGAAGAAGAAGAAGAAGAAGAAGAAGAAGAAGAAGAAGAAGAAGAAGAAGAAGAAGAAGAAGAAGAAGAAGAAGAAGAAGAAGAAGAAGAAGAAGAAGAAGAAGAAGAAGAAGAAGAAGAAGAAGAAGAAGAAGAAGAAGAAGAAGAAGAAGAAGAAGAAGAAGAAGAAGATAAAATAATATAATGAAATAAAGGAGAAGGGGGAGGAGGAAATAGAGAGAATAATAAAAGTGTGAAAATGTAGGAGAGAGAGAGAGAGAGAGAGAGAGAGAGAGAGAGAGAGAGAGAGAGAGAGAGAGAGAGAGAGAGAGAGAGAGAGAGAGAGAGAGAGAGAGGGAAGGCCATCACAGGGACGGCCGGTTACCCCGAGCATCAGTCCGGATATCCGGGGTCCGCTGCCTCGCTGGACCCGCGTCTCTCTCTCTCTCTCTCTCTCTCTCTCTCTCTCTCTCTCTCTCTCTCTCTCTCTCTCTCTCTCTCTCTCTCTCTCTCTCTCTCTCTCTCTCTCTCTCTCTCTCTCTCTTAGTCGTGTTCTCTATCTTCACACTTTCTCTTTTCCTCCTCTCTTCCTCCTTCGTT
>NC_087152.1:41546816-41549316 GCF_035594125.1 Scylla paramamosain | reverse complement strand
GTGACAGTAATGGTGGTAGTGTTGGTAGCAGCAGCAGCGGTGATGATGGTGGTGGTGGTGGTGGTGGTGGTGCATGTAGGGCGTGACAAACAGAATTAGTGAGGAAGGAAAGTGTAAATTGAATAGACTTGAAGAAAAGAACAAGGAGGAAGGAAGGATGAATTAACAGGAATAACACTGGTCTTGAAAAATAAACTGCACTAAACAAAGTAATAAGTAAACAGTCTATGTGTGTGTGTGTGTGTGTGTGTGTGTGTGTGTGTGTGTGTGTGTGTGTGTGTGTGTGTGTGTGTGTGTGTGTGTGTGTGTGTGTTACATATGAAGTCAAATAAATATGTAAGATTGAGGCCTTTGAAATGTGAAAAAAATAATAATAAATAAATGGTTAGGTGAATAAATAAATCGAGGAGTACAAAGTTACGCACTCGTCATGTGAAAAAAATAATAAATAAATAAATAAATAAATAAAAGGAAAAAAGATAGGTGTGAAATTTTTTAAAACACGTACGTGTGTTTGTAAAATATAAAGAGCTATATATATGTATATGTATTTTTCATGAAATATAACAAAATTCTACAAATTAAGCATATATAAAGAAAACAAAGACATGCCAAGTGTGTGTGTGTGTGTGTGTGTGTGTGTGTGTGTGTCGGCAATATTTTCTTACCACCATTATCTGTTACGGGAATATAAAGTTTGCAACTGTAATGAGCAATAATGATGTGTTTCGTGCGAGAGTTCAAACCCACAATGAGTGAAAATATTTAAAAAATAATGTTGGAAAACATTAATATTATTGTCTCGGTGTTTATTGTTTTGTAGAAAACAGAAAAAAGTTAATTGCGTCTGTTTATGTGAATGACTCAATAAATTTACAAAGCTGATTAACAAAATAAATAAAAGTATAATTTATATGCAAAAGGTTATTAATTGTGTTGTTGCCAGTGACAATAATAATGATAATAATAATAATAATAATAATAATAATAATAATAATAATAATAATAATAATAATAACAACAATAATAAAACTAAGCCTCTTTGTCTCGCAGGAAAAGTGCGCTTAATTATTAAAAATATCAGTAACGTGTGTGTGTGTGTGTGTGTGTGTGTGTGTGATAAGTGATAATACAACAAAGAAAAGGGATGCGGTTATTGTTGAGGTGGTGATTGTGTTGTGGTGGTGGTGCTGGTGGTGGTAGTGGCAGTGGTGGTGGTGCCAGCGGCGGCGGCGGCAATGGTTCTAGTGCCCGCGGCGGCGGCGGCGGCAACGGCGGAGGGACCGATACCAGTGGTGGTGGTGGTGGTGGTAATAGTGATCGTGATGATGAAATGTCAGTGTGTGTGTGTGTGTGTGTGTGTGTGTGTGTGTGTGTGTGTGTGTGTGTGTGTTTTGAGTATTACAAAACTATTGCGCCATTGCAAACAATAGTGGTAGTAGTAGTAGTAGTAGTAATAGTAGTAGTAGTAGTAGTAGTAGTAGTAGTAGTAGTAGTAGTAGTAGGAAAGAAGAAAAATGAATGACAATAGAAAAATGTTGACCTATCTTTTAACCTACATAGGTAACTGGCATTCTTTTGAAAGTGAGGCTTCTAAAACAAAGCATTTACATATCTTATCTCATCCTGCGAGTAAAATTAAAGCAAAAACAGCAGCAGTGTTCGCTTGTACCTCCTTGTGTGTTGAGAAACAACAGTGAAGGAACGCTTTATATCAAACACCACAACACGCTCACTCGTGCACGATTAGACAGGTTTATGAACGGGGATGATAAGTGGTGATACGTAGGGATGTTTTGCACAGGCACTGCCACGTGTAGGTCTGATGGCTTCTTGCAGCTTCCCTAATTCTCTTATGGCACTATATTGTGAAACACTGATGTTTTACCCTCATTAGTTTTAAGAAGCTGTACTGGAAGTTATAGGGATTTTCAAGGACGTCTTCATGTCTCTAGCAATAGATTAACGAGTTATAGTCAGTTGTCAAGAGTGCTGTCATGTTTCTGGCAATAGATTAACAGATTAGAAAGTGTTTTGAAGGATGTTTCCATGTTTCCAGCGATAGAGTAACCAGTATTCTACGTTAC
Organism: Scylla paramamosain; assembly: GCF_035594125.1. NCBI lineage: Eukaryota > Metazoa > Arthropoda > Malacostraca > Decapoda > Portunidae > Scylla > Scylla paramamosain. The sequence goes on along the minus strand of NC_087152.1, from coordinate 41,547,229 downwards.
CAATAGGAAAATCTGATTAATGATCTCTGTAGGCCTCGAATATGATCGCGATGAGGGAACAAAGTGTTTAAGAAGACCAGCCACATTCTTATGGTCTTCACATACACATTCCTTGATCGCGAGGCTCATTTATCTAACACTGGCGCGGTGGAGGCAAAACTGAGCGTGATGTGTGTTACTTGCCCACTCTGAAACTCACACTCAGGCCAAGTTTAGGAATATTAGCCACGTTCTCATGGTTTAAGTCAACACATTCCCTGGTCAGGAGGCTCATTTATCTAACATTAGCGCGGCAGAGAAGAGAACTGTAAGGAATGGAGGCGCAGAGGAGGATGCAAGGGACAGAAACAACTGGAGGAGATTCGTACAGGGCACCAATACCTGACTCTAGGGAAACGGCGAAAAAAGAAGAA
>NC_087152.1:41526816-41541816 GCF_035594125.1 Scylla paramamosain | reverse complement strand
CATACGCATTTCCTTGCCTGTATTTCATGTAGCCCTTCGGTCTCCCCCTCTCCCTTTCTCTCTCTAACTTACAATATAATACTTAATAACTTGTATTGATGTATTGTGCAGCACTACTTTTGGATGACACATTTTTATCTGTTTACTCATTTACTTACTATGACTGAATCAAAAGTGAGAGACAACAAAGAACACACGCCGCTGGATGCAAATCATTCCATATTTTTCTCTAATATACAGCATGTACACTCGATACTTTTATTTCAGACATTCTATACAACAATTTTAAAACTCAGTTATCTTTTCCAAGACACCTTTTGCTGTCACTCGAAACAAATGGTTTCTGAGAGGAAATACAGACTGATTTTTTCTCATAAACCCTCGTGCAGTGTACGAAATAACACAGGAATACAGACACAGACTGATGTACACAGTCACTCAAAGCAAAGGGTTTCTAAGAGGAGATAATGTAAAGTGATTTCTCTTTGCCAAGGCACTGCACACTCAACCAAACTATGCAGAAATACAAGCGTAGATTCAGAATTAGATTCAGACTGAGATTGTTTACTGACCACAGATTATAAAGGCATACGTGTAAATAATGTTACAAATAACAATATTAGAGAGAGAGAGAAAAAAAAATTGCAGCGAAACAGACTGAAGCAAACTCTGTGGTACTCGTCTATAATTATAACTCTTAGAATAAACAGAATCGAAATTACACAGAAATGCAAACAGATACATAAAAGTGAAACAGACTGAGGCAAAGTGAGTGGTATTCATTTATAATAATAACTCCAAAATATAAGAAAAACCTAAATTGTAAAGTCTGATGTACAACAATGTAATGCACTTCCGGTCACTAGAAGACACTTAACAAGGAAATGAATGACAGATGAAACTTTCCTCATTGTTTATGGATAGAGAACCTGAACTGACCTCGAGATTAACTGGCTAGAGAAATTAAAATGAACTAAATGATGGATGGGACCTTCCTCACTGCCTGTAGCTAGACAACTTGAGCTAGAGATGAACTGGCCAGAGAACTAATGAAGTAAATGATGGATGGGACTTTCCTCACTGCCTGTACCTAAACAACTTGAGCTAGAGATGAACTGGCCAGAGAACTTCATAACGAGACTTTCCTCATTGTCTGTAGCTAAAGAACTTGATCAAGATACATAGTCATTGCTCTCCCTCCACGCTTTGAAATGCAACAGTACTCACGCAAAGAGTCTGTGTAGGAGAACTTCTGTGATGTATTCTGAGTTGTGTCACGTTGTATGAGTGTGTCTCCTGCTTTTTATGGGGCGTGAGTGCGTCAAGGGTAACAAAAGGTGCGCGTGTAGGCGGCAAGAAGGCGTGTTTTGCTAATACTACTGCGTGGGTATTCAAGGCTCCGTGGAAATGAGAATAACGAGGCTGTTGTTTTGTGCAGTAACGTTTGGCAGAAAATTCATGTCTGTTAACTTATCGGCCATTCAGTGAGTTTCTCATTGTCTGTTCATCAACCGATCTATCTATTTATCTATCTATCTAACTATCTATCGATCTACTTACCGACCTACTTATTTATTTATCTATCTGCCTACATATCTGCCTATATCACACACACACACACACACACACACACACACACACACACACACACATTCAAATTAACCACTGACATGACTAATGCTAAAAAAAATCTAAACACACTCTCTCTCTCTCTCTCTCTCTCTCTCTCTCTCTCTCTCTCTCTCTCTCTCTCTCTGAGGGAGAGGGTGAAGGAAGGGCTTAATGGCATATTTGTGATGTTTATTAGTCCTCAGATTGGGAGGGAGGGAGAGAGAGAGAGAGAGAGAGAGAGAGAGAGAGAGAGAGAGAGAGAGAGAGAGAGAGAGAGAGAGAGAGAGAGAGAGAGAGAGAGAGAGAGAGAGGGGGAGGGAGGGAGAGAAAGGGAGAAAGAGAGGGAGAAAAGAAACGTGGAAGTAAAGAAGGGATAAAGGGAAAGAAGCAAGAGAGAGGGAGAGAGAGAGAGAGAGAGAGAGAGAGAGAGAGAGAGAGAGAGAGAGAGAGAGAGAGAGAGAGAGAGAGAGAGAGAGAGAGAGAGAGAGAGAGGTAATGGGGGGGGGGTTGGGGGACTCCATTACTTAAGAATGAGTCAATCCACACTAATGGTGGGATAGCGTGATTCTCTCTCTCTCTCTCTCTCTCTCTCTCTCTCTCTCTCTCTCTGTCTCTCTCTCTCCCTCTCTTACCAATAAACCAGTATTTTCAAGCTATTATTATTATTATTATTATTATTATTATTATTATTATTATTATTATTATTATTATTATTATTATTGTTATTATCACTATATTTTCCTTTCTTTACCCTGCAGTTTCCCTGCCGGCCGTGGAGCAGCGCGGGCGTGTCGTGGACGAACACAACAGAGCACTTGCGTGGAAACAAAGTGCGTGTGTATTTGCGTGCGTTTCCCTAAGTCTGTGTGTGCGCGCATGTGTGTGTTTCCATGTGCGTGTGTGCGCGGCATGTAGGTATCAAATCTGGCTTGAAAATGTGGGCGTGTGCGGGTACGTGAGTGTGTGTGTGGGTGTGCGGGTTTGCGTGGGTGTGGGTGTGCGTGGGTGGGCGTGCATGTGTGTGCCTGTCACGTGCATGGAAGGCTTTTAAAGGAACGAGGAATATTGGTCAGTGACAAACAAAATAACACAACATTGTGGAACTGAAAATAACAAGACAAAAGAAAAAATAAATAAAAAAAAATTTTCAGAACAACAACAACAACAACAACAACAACAACAACAAAATAACAATACTGTGAAACTGAAAATAGGGAGATAAGGAAACTAGGAAAAGAAAAGCAGATTTTAAGAACAACAACGTCAATAGCTAAAATAATACAACACAACATTGTGGAGTAAAAAAAAAAATACATAAGAATACTGTGAAGTAAAAAAAAAAAAATAAGAAGATAAAGAGATAAGTAAAATATATAAAAGCAGAATTTAAGAACCATAAAAAAGAAAAAAATATAGTGAAACATCTTTGAATACAAAATTAAAAAAAAGTGTTGAGTGTTTAAAAAAAAAGACAAAACTGTGCTTATGGTTGAGGCAAACGAGAGTCGTAAGAGAAACAAAAGACAATCATCTCAGGAAAATATGAGTACGATTTGAATACAATTTTACTATAAAAACAAAAAAAAGAGAAAAGAAAAAAAGAAAGATCGTCATGGAAATTAAATACAGTGAAGACACGATGACAATTATAAGATAGACAAACTTTCAATTAATCGAGGAAAAATAAAGAAGTAACAGAAGGAATGGAAATAATCATGCAGCAGAGGACTAAAACATTTGGAAGAAAGAAGAGGGAAGAACAATAAAAACAAGAATACAAGAGAAAGAAAAGGAAGGAAAAAATAACGGAAGAAAGAGTGTTGCAGAACAAACAAAAATAAATAAGAAAAGTAGAAAACGCTCAAAGAAAGGAAATAAAAGAGCAAAAAAACAAAGGAACAAACAAACAAACATACTGAAATACACAAGCATAGAAAAATAAGAAATAAAATAATTTACCATAAAAATACAAAAGTAAAAGAAAAAAACAAGAAAAAAAAGCAAGAGAAAAGAAAAACAAATCAACAAGCAAATAAGAAGAGATTACTAGAGAGAGAGAGAGAGAGAGAGAGAGAGAGAGAGAGAGAGAGAGAGAGAGAGAGAGAGAGAGAGAGAGAGAGAGAGAGAGAGAGAGAGCCCTGACACAACCACCACCATGTACGAGGGACCTGCAGCCTGTACTTACCAGAACCCGCTGGACCTGAAGAGGGGCCTGCTGGGGCACAACCTGCAAAACAAGACACAGGGTGAGTACTATGGGAGCGGGAGGAGGAGGAGGAGGAGGAGGAGGAGGAGGAGGAGGAGGAGGAGGAAAAGGGTAGTTTGTAGATGTGTGTGTGTGTGTGTGTGTGTGTGTGTGTGTGTGTGTGTGTGTGTGATGAAAAGGGAACGGCATACATAAATTCATAAAAAAAAAAAAGGGAAGCGAACGATAAAATATTACTGGATTTTAACTAACTACTCGTTCTTTAAACACTCATCCACCCTACAGTAAAATCTAACTTTCTTATATCCTTATGTAATAGGAATGTAGATGAGGTGAAAATTCGGCATTAGTAATGGTGGAGATGCAGAGGAGAGGAAAGGAGAGGAGAGCAGTGAGAGGGGAAGGTAGACGGAAGGAAAGGAGAGGATAAGTAGAGAAGGGGAAGGGAAGATACTTAGGAGAAACTGGAGAGAGAGGAGAGGGTATGCGTAGAAAGAGAGGAGGAGGATGGAAGGCAGGGAAGAAAGGAAGAGAGGGAAGGAAGGAAGGCTTATGATTTAGAAACAAGGGAAACATGAGAAAAATAAAGAGATGGATGAAGGAAAGGGAGAAAAAATAGAAAAAAAGAGAGGTAAAAGAAAACAAAAGACGGGTAAAGAAATAAAAAAAGCAGAAAAATAAACGTGAAGAAGGATGAAGTATGGAAGGAGATGGAGAAGAAAAAGAGGAAAGGATCAAGAAAGGAAAAGAACTAAATATAAATGAAGAAATGAAGAAAAGGAGGAAGAAGAGAAAGATGAAAACAAAGGGAGAGAATGGGAAATGGGAAAGAGAAAAAGACGAGATGCAAATAGTGATAGGAAATGAAAGGGAAAGGAGAGTTTGCAAAGAAAGCGAGTTAGGGAGAGGGAAAAAGGAGACACGAGGGAATAAAGAAAAGAAGAATTAGAGGAAGACCTGAATGTGAATGAATGAATAGTAGACACAAGTAAAAATAACAATAGCATTTCATGTCACCAAAGAAAAATATGGATGTTATTTATCACATACTGCTAAAATAACTACTAATGGTGCTCCTCCCGCTCTTCCTCCTACTGCTACTACTATTACTAATACTGCTACTCCTCCCCCTCTTCCTTCTACTGCTACTACTATTACTACTACTGTTACGTAATACCACCACCATCGCCACCACTTACTTCTCCATCCCTCCTCATCACCACTGCTACCACTACCATCCCCACCACCACTAGCTTCCCCCTCCTCTTCCCACCACCATCACCACCACTATCTTCCCTTCTACCCCCATCCACCACCAGCAGCACCACCACCACCACCAGCATTAGCACTAACATCCCCCCTCCCCTCCCCCGGCAGGCCTGGCGCTGGGGGCGGGTCCACCATGATGGCCTCGCCTCTCAATATCAAGAGTGAGGAAGTGATGAGCCCAGACTGGTCAGCGTGTACCTACAGGTGAGATAGATAGATAGATAGATATATAGATAGAGAGAGATAGATAGATAGATAGATAGATAGATAGAGAGATAGATAGAGAGATAGAGAGAGAGAGAGAGAGAGAGAGAGAGAGAGAGAGAGAGAGAGAGAGAGAGAGAGAGAGAAATTTCTACTTTTAATAAATTTGGTATTCATAAAAAAAGACATCATAAAAGTAGTTACAGGAATATGTTTGTTTGTTTGTTTGTTATATTTTCTCTCCTTTGTTAGTTTGCTTGTTTTGCCTGTTTTATCCTTTTCTTCCTTTCTTCCTTCATTCATTCATTCCTCTCCCTTAATGCTCTCTCTCTCTCTCTCTCTCTCTCTCTCTCTCTCTCTCTCTCTCTCTCTCTCTCTCTCTCTCTCCCCCCCACACCCCTCTCGCTCTCTCATCACTCACCTTGTCTGTTTACCTGCTCGAATCAATTAGCAGCACCCCACTAACCTCCCCTCCCTCCCCTAAGGTTCCCGGGGCTGGCCAGCTGCGCGGCGGGGGGCGTGGACCCCCTCAAGGCCATGGGCGTCGCGGGGAGGGGGGCGAGGAGAGCAAGGTGGTGGGTGGGTACACTTCCTCCCTTCTCCCCAACCTCCGCTCTCACCCCCATGACTCCAGCGAACTCCCCCACGTGTCCACCACCACCACCACCACCTCCACTAACAATAACAACAACAACAGCAGCAGCAGCAGCAGCAGTAGTAGCACCACAGGCTTGCCCATCCACGCCCCCCGCCCTCCACCCCGGACGACAGGGACACCCCCCACGATAACAAAGGTAAGGAAAACAAATCATCTTTACTGATCTTTTTTTTCCTTTATGTCATGCGAGTGGTGTGGTTTTCTCTTTTTCTATGTATATTTTCCTTCCCCTCACGATAATATGGGTAAGGAAAACAAGCTCTTTCTACGATGGCAGATGCAAGGAAAACATGCCTTTTTTCACTGATTTTTTTTTCATTATATTTTTTTTTACCGTTTGTTTCCTTTATATTACTCTAGTGGTGTGTTTTCCTTTTTTTTTTTGTCTTACCTCAAATTTTCTTCCCTCGCGTTAATAAAGGTAAGGAAAACAAGCGCATTTTTGCTCATTTTTTTCTTTTTTCTTTATACTCGACTGTTTTTCCATACTGTTTTTCCTAATTTTCCACTTAGTATTATTCAAATGGTATGTTTCTTCCACCTTTCCTCTCTGTTTTCCTTCCCTCATGATAACAAATGCAAGGAAAACAAGCTCCTTTTACTTTACTTTTCCCTTTATAATATTCGAGGGGTGTGTTCCTGGAAAATACGTACTTTTATTTATTTATTTTTTCCATCCGTCTAATGTCCCTAATGAGAAAGGTGAGGAGCCCCGCCTGTTTTATTCTCTTACTTCTTTCTGTCTCTGAATATAAAGGTAACGATTATCTCTCTCTCTCTCTCTCTCTCTCTCTCTCTCTCTCTCTCTCTCTCTCTCTCTCTCTCTCTCTCTCTCTCTCTCTCTCTCTTTTACTTTCTCCATTGCCTCTTTCTGTCCCTGAAAACTAAAGGCCATAATAATTTTTTTCTACCTCTTCTTATCTCACTTTACTTCTGTTCCCCAAAAAACAAAGATAAAAAAATATTTCTCCCTTGTTTAAACTTTTTCCTTCTTACTCGCGTCTCTCAAAAACTAAGGGATGCACTTTTTTTTTTCACCTCTACTTATCTTACTTACTTTATCTCTGTCCTTGGGAACGAAGATGAAAGTATTGATATTTTTCATTTTTTTTTTAAACTTTTCTCACTTTTCCCGTTACATTTCCTTCTTGTTTCCTCGGTCACTCATTCCCACTCCTTTTTTTTTGTGTCCATCAACAGCTGGTACCCTTCCTCTGCTTCTTGTCCTTATTTCCTTACCTTACTACTAAACCTACCTTCTGTCCCTCCTCCTCCTTTTCCGCCTTTTCATAAATCCCTCCTCCTCCTCCTCTTTCTCTTCCTATTCTAATTTATTTACTTTTTACTCCTATTCCTCCCTTTTGTCTTTCAACCACCACCACCACGACCACCACCACCACCACCTCCTCCTCCTCCTCCTCGTAACCCCCTTCATCTCCTCATTTCCCTGCCTCGTCTCCTTAGCCACTATTCCCCTTCACTTCCCCTCACTTCCCCTCCGCTCCCCGCCCTTCCCCTCGTAAACATTAATTTATTGAACCCATAATAGGGAAGCTTACATGAGTGTGTGTGTGTGTGTGTGTGTGTGTGTGTGTGTGTGTGTGTGTGTGTGTGTGTGTGTGTGTGTGTGTGTGTGTGTGTGTGTGTGTGTGTGTGAAACGAGGCAGGGACACGTACTTTGGTTGAAAATGACACTTTCTGGTGATGATGATGATGATGATGATGATGATGGCAACAGCAGTAATAGAAGTAGTAGTAGTAGTAATAATAATGATAATAATAATAATAATAAAAATAATAATAATGATACTACTACAACAACTAATAATAATAACAATAATAACAACAACGATGATAATAAAACTCAAAACATGTACTACTATAACAATGTAACTTCTAATACAACAACAACAACAACAACAACAACAACAACAACAACAACTACTACTACTACTACTACTACTACTACTACTAGTACTACTACTACTACTAATAATAATAATGGCAATAATAATACCAGAGAGAGAGAGAGAGAGAGAGAGAGAGAGAGAGAGAGAGAGAGAGAGAGAGAGAGAGAGAGAGTGGATGACAACCTTTGCTATATATATCGCTACTCGTTGACCGGTTTAACGAAACAATAGGTTGATAGGATTACGGAAATTGAGAGAGAGAGAGAGAGAGAGAGAGAGAGAGAGAGAGAGAGAGAGAGAGAGAGAGAGAGAGAGAGAGAGAGAGAGAGAGAGAGAGAGAGAGAGAGAGAGAGAGACCTTGCCTTATATTATACAAAAGGACAAGAAATAATGGGGATCAGAAATTAAGAGCATGATCAAGTTGAGAGCGAGAACGAGAGAGAGAGAGAGAGAGAGAGAGAGAGAGAGAGAGAGAGAGAGAGAGAGAGAGAGAGAGAGAATATAAAGCTCATTTACTGATGGAAAATGCATACAACAAAAGACTCTCTCTCTCTCTCTCTCTCTCTCTCTGTGTGTGTGTGTGTGTGTGTATGTGTGTGTGTGTGTGTTAACCCATGATCTACCCAACACTCCCTCCCTCTCCCACTATCCCTCCTCTTCTGCCCCACCCATCCACACCCACCCGCTCCCTCTCACTCTCTGCCCCTCTCTCTCTCTTCCTCTCGCCCCTCTCTCCCTCCCGCCCTTCCAATTAAGATGGTTGATAGATTAACTCCCGGATTGATCTTTCTATTAGCGAGGACGGGAAGCCACCAACCCGCCGCCTCCCGATTGTGGTGATAGTGGTGGTGGTGGTTGTGGTGGTGGTGGTGGTGGTGGTGATGATGTGATAAGGATGGTAGTAGGTAAAATTAAGTGGTAGTGGTGGTGGTGGTGGTGATGATGATGAACTGTGGTAGTGACTGGTATAATGAATGATGGTGGTGGTGGTAGTTTGCGTAATTGCGGTGGTAATGGTGGTGGTTGTAGTATGCTGACTGTGTGTGTGTGTGTGTGTGTGTGTGTGTGTGTGTGTGTGTGTTGAGGAACTGTGGCAGTAATAGTGGTGATAGTGATGGTGTTCCATGTGCAAATTGTGGTAATATTTGTAGAAATAGTGGTAGTTAAGTACAGTAGCAGACAGTAATGCGTTGGTACTATATATATATATATATATATATATATATATATATATATATATATATATATATATATATATATATATATATATATATATATATATATATATATAAGGTGGTTGTGGTGGTGGTAGTGGTAGTAACAGTAGCAGTGGTGGTGGTGGTGTTGGTAATGGTGGTGGTGGTTTAATGGAAGTCGATAAAGGTGTGACGTGAAAGAAAATGGTGGTGGTGGTGGTGGTGGTGGTAGTAGTAGTAGTAGTAGTAGTAGTAGTAGTAGTAGTAATAGTAGTAGCAGTAGTAGTAGTAGTGCTTTTTTTGGTTTCATGGTTGAGAGAGAGAGAGAGAGAGAGAGAGAGAGAGAGAGAGAGAGAGAGAGAGAGAGAGAGAGAGAGAGAGAGGAAGAGACTGAGGAAGGGAAGGAGGAGAAGGAGGAGGAGAAAAGAGGGGAGGGAGGGAGGGAAAGAACTTGAATTACATCGCTTCGGGAGGGAGGGAAGGAGGGAGGGAGGAGAGAGTAAGAGAGTGAGGGAGAGAGGGAGAGGGAGAGGGAGAGGGGATACTATCAATCTCTCTCTCTCTCTCTTAGGTTAGAGGGGGAAGAAGATTCACTGATTTACACCCTCGGAACATATTTTCGCGATCATGCCCCTGACTTTTTTCCTCCCTCCTCCTTCTCCTCCTCCTCCTCCTTCCTCCTTTCCTCCTCCTCCACCCTTCGTTTCCTTCCTCTTCCTCAATAGATCTTCCCTCTTTCTCGCTCTCTCTCTCTCTCTCTGGCTTACGCGCTCAAAATCGCTAATTCCGACAGCCAGACGCTTACACTGACTCGCCGTAAAGCTGAGAAAACCCGCGTGTAGGTGTTCGCGAAAGTTAAGCGCGTCTAAATTAAGTATGTTGGTGTGGCGACCCTCTCCCTCTACCCCCACCCTCACTCCTCTCCTCTCATCTGTCCCCCTTCCCCTCACCCTTCAATGTGTTAGCGTCTATAGATCAACCACGTTCCAATCCTTGCTTCCTGGCTTTCTCTCTCTCTCTCTCTCTCTCTCTCTCTCTCTCTCTCTCTCTCTCTCTCTCTCTCTCCTTTTTCCCCGTGCTATTTAATTTTTCCCTCTTTTCTCCTCTCTTTTAAGCATTTTCCCTTCCGTTTCTACGTTGTCCTATTTCTCTCCTTTCTCCTTTTCTGATATTTTCCTTTCTCACCTCCCTTCATTTATCTATTTTTCTTTCTTTTCTTTCGTCCATCAAGTTTACTTTCTTCCTTTCTATTCCGATTTTCATTATCTTCCCCCTTGTAATAATTTTCCTTTCCTTTCTCTTTTCATTCATCATGCTTCCTTTCCATCATTTTCCGATTCTACCCTTTCCCCCTCCCCTCTACCCCCCTCTCTCTCTCTCTCTCTCTCTCTCTCTCTCTCTCTCTCTCTCTCTCTCTCTCTCTCTCTCTCTCTCTCTCTCTCTTTATACATTGTCCAGCGAATTAAGAAACATACTTCGGGATTTAATAGTTTAAGTAATTCTAAGTCGAAAATACTCTAAACACATGCTGCTTTATTTTGCGAGAAATTAACATGATGTGTTGGAGGGGGAGGGTAGGCCTCCACCTCCTTCCTTCCCGCCTTGGTGCGTTAAGTCCTCGTAGTGCCGCGCTGTAGTTTTTATTTATTTATTTATTCTTATTTATTTATTTATCTATTTTTTTTATTGACTGCATAGCTTGTACACATAGATCTGTATACTTCATGCAATTATATACTACTACTACTACTACTACTACTACTACCACCACCGCTACTACTGTTGGTTCATCTGTTACTATTATGATTAGTATGAGTCATCACCCCACTACACCTCATTACCCCACTACACCTAAAGTAACTGTTACTGCAGGAAGAACGAAATAGTATTAATAGCAACAATAGATTGAAAATGAGCTGTTTTTCTCCTGATCAAAGAGAATTCCTGCCTCATGACGTCAACAGTTGGTCAGGTTAGCATGACAATACTACTTATCTTCCACGAACTCTTTACACTTAAGCTATTATTTGATTAATTGTCAGAAATATGCTTGTTACAACCTTCACCATCTGGTCTTCCTTCAGTGCATCCGTAATACTTCTCTCTAGTTTTCGTGTAGTTATCACATTAATACCACATATCCTTTAAGTACCCTTACATTCAAGCTTTTATCATATCTGTTATCTGATATGTACTTCTTGTTACACCCATCGCCCTCATTGCTTCATTCAGTATTTAGTGCTTCTGTAATCCTTTTTCATTCTTTCTCTCCATCATCTCAAGTTATTCTATTAATTACATATTTCTTGTAGTAACCTAAGAAGCAAGTTACTATTATATCTATTATCTGAAATATACTTCTTGTTACACCCATCACCCTCATCAGTTCATTCATAATTCAGTACATCTATTATCCTTTTCGTTCTTTTCTCTCTACCATCTCGTCAAGTTATCCTATTCATTACATATTTCTCGTAGTACACTTAGAAGTAAGTTACTATTATATCTATCATATAAAATGTACTTCTTGTCACACCCACCACCCTTGTATTGCACGAACATAAGATTCAATACACTGAAACACCGAGCAACTCAACTGAGAGCTCCAATAAACCTGAGCATAGTGAGACAGGTACCGTGGCAAAGATTCGAACCTGGAAGCCGAGCACGGGAAACCACCACATTACTGATCAAGTCATCAGGAACACACCTCCTCTGGTGGATTTTCGGGCTTGTGTACGTCATTGTGAGTTTAGTAGTTTAACAATTTATTGAGAAAGTTTGATGCACTTAAGTGATGATCATATATGCAATGGAACAAGTTTAAAGCGGGGTAAATCAAGATAGCCTATCTTAACCTATACTTAAATATATAGTAATACATCAAAGTACATCGTAGGAGAAGAGGCGATGAAAGTATTGAAAGATGGAAAGTGGAAGTGATGAAAGCAGTGGAAAAAATAGACACAGAAACAGATGAAAAATACAAAAGATAGGAGATAACAAGAGAAAGTGATGGAAATACTAAAAGGACATAGGAAACAGAAAGCGAAAATAAAATAAAGATACTGAAAGACAGTAGAAAATAGAAAGCGGAAGTGATGAAAATACAGAAAGATAGGAGATAGAAAATGAGTGAGAGACAGAAGCCAGGCATTATCATTACAGCAAATCCACCTTTGTCACCTAATACGATATAACAAATCGGTCAGAAATTAAACCCATGCATTCTTCTAAGCAGCAAGAATCACATATAACAAAGAACACTAAGAATTGAGACTACAGCACAGTAGCGAAGAGAGAGAGAGAGAGAGAGAGAGAGAGAGAGGTAGGTAGGTGGTGGGGTAGTTCTGTCCCTCAGTCGGGGGTCGTGTCCTAACATATCGCTATAATATTATATCGCCCATAGAATCGCCGCCTCCCTTTCCCCTATTTCCTCCTCCCTTCTCCTCCGTGTTCATCCTTTTTCCTTCTTTCTCTCTATTTCCTTCTTCCTCCTTCCTTCATCCGTAATCCTCTTCCTCCTTCTCTTCTTTTACTAATATCCTTACTCCTTTCTCCTCCTCCTCCTCCTCCTCCTCCTCCTCCACCTCCTTCTCCTTCGCGTCTCTTACTGTTAATCCTTACTTCTTCTCTTTCTCTTCTCCCTTTATTAATATCATCCCTCCTTCCTCCCTCCCTCCTCCTCCTCTTCTCTCTTTCATTTTCATTTCTTCTCCATGTTTATCCTTATTCCTCTTCCTCTTCCTACTCTATATTCATCTCTATTCCTCTTCCTTCTCCTCCTTCAATAATAAATACCCTTCCTCCTCCTTCTCTCCTCTTATCGTTCATTCTTACTCTTACTCTTCTTCCTCCTCCTCCTCCTCCTCCAGTACACCTTGGAATCCTTCACTGATACACCTTCTTTATTCTCCTCTTCTTCCTTCTACTTCCCCTCCTCCTCCTCCTCCTCACCGTTCAACTTCGTTCTTTTCATCCCAAGCCCTCATAAACACCTTGTCTTTATCTCCCCCTCCTCCTTCTTCTCTTCTCCCTCCTTCTCCTTTTCCTCTTCTTCCTCATCATCATCCTTACACCTACTAAACATTCGTCATAAACATCTTTTCTCCTCCTCCTCCTCCTCCTCCTCCCTTCACCCAGAGGTTAAGATAATGCTCCGCTAACTGCCTAACTCCCTCAGCCAATCAGCGGCCGCCAATTATCCTGTTAGGGAGGAGCCAATGGCGGGGTGGTGGTGATTAGGTGGCTAATTGATGCAGCGGGGAGGAGGAGGAGGAGGAAGAGGAGGAGGCGGAGGTGTTGGTAATGGTGGAGGTGGAAGATAGATAAAGAGAAGAATAAGAGGTGGAGAGAAAGAAGATAGAGAAAAAACAAGGAGGAGGAGGAGGAGGAGGAGGAGGAGGAGGAGGAGGTAATGGCGCTGATGGGTCATTAGAGGAGGCAGCAATTAATGGCAGGTTATAATGGCGCGCTTTCATTAATATCTGGTGCACCGCCTTGTGTTCGTTAATCGGGTGGTGGTGGTGGTGGTGGTGATAGTGGTGGTGGCGGAGATAATGAACTGGGAGAGAGGGGCAGTGGTGGTGGTGATAGTGGTGATAGTCATGGTGATGGTGGTCGTGGTGGTAATGATATGGGTGGTGGTGGTGGTGGTGTGGATAACCGTGAAGAAGGAATGGTGTTGGTGGTAATAGTAATGGTGGTGGTGATGGGTTTTCCCTGCTGGTGTCACTGGCGGCGTGTTGTAGCCGTGCTCTCTCTCTCTCTCTCTCTCTCTCTCTCTCTCACTTATTTCAACTGACAAGTAATTATGAAGGCAGGCAAAACCCACGATACTTACAAACACAAATCAGCAACGCAGAATCCTGTGAGTGGATCTCGTCTATCTGCTTCCTCTTTCGTTCCTCTCTCCCTCCCTGTATTCCTCCGCTCCTTCCCTCCCTTGGACACGTCACGCCTGCCTATCACGCAAAGTTGGCTAACCTCTGTGTAACCATGAACATTTCAATCGAGTTCTAAATCTTTTATTTGTTTCGTAATTGTGGGTGAAATATTTATAACTGGTGTCACTCATTCCTTCACTAAAATATAACACGGAACTAGAAAACTGGTGGAGGGAGGGTAGAGGAAGGGTATTGGAGGGTACAGAGAGTGTCAGGAAGAGGAAGAGCGAGTGTGTAGCAGCGAAAGTACTGGTCTGTGCTACGTGTGGGAAGTAATTTTAGTGGCAGCGTGAAGGCGAAGATACGAGTGACGTGCTGGCAGGCTAACTGAGGTGAGTGTGGTGAGGTGAAGGGAAGTAATTGTGCATTTTCAGCCCGTCAAGTAGTGGCGGGCGGTAGGAACAGCTCTAGTTGAAGTTTTCCTACTGAATTATTGTCTTTTTTCTCTTGTCTTCTCCTCCTCCTCTGCGTTCTTCTCTTTCTATTTCTTGGTCTTTCATCGTCACGTTCTCTCATTTTCATTTGTATAAATAAACAAAATAACTAACTTGCTACGTATATTTTAAAACAACAAACTCCTCCATCTTGCGGCCGATTCATCAACTACTCCCTCCCTCCCTGCCTCCCTCCCCGATCAGCTGTTCAGTGACGACGTCTGCCCACGCCGAGTCGCGCAGAGCAGGCTAGCCACCTCAAGCACTCGTTAACACTTTCATTTTCATTATTTCACCCGATCCTTCAGTTTGGTTCTTCAATGTTTCAGTGCTTCAGTGCTTCAGACGTCTGTATAAATCACTGTTACATGCATTGCTGTATCTCGGATTTATCTTGAAGGGGGAGTGACAGGAGTGAGAGAGGAAGAGGGGGTAGGAAGAGGGAAAGGTGAAGGAGGAGGCGTGTTGCAAGGGTCGTGATGCCGGGGATGTGGTGAAGCTGAGCAGGAATTAGTCAGCAAGTGTGAGACGATGAGCACTAAGGCCTATACTCTGACTTCTGCGCC
>NC_087152.1:41504316-41521816 GCF_035594125.1 Scylla paramamosain | reverse complement strand
GGAAGGAGTAGAGGGAGGGAGGGAGGGAGGAAAGAAGAGGAGGGAAGAAGGGAGGAAAAAAAGCTTGCAGGAGGAACGGAAAAGTTTGATATCTATAAAAAAAGAGAGAATGTTGTGGCCATTGTTGAGAGAGAGAGAGAGAGAGAGAGAGAGAGAGAGAGAGAGAGAGAGAGAGAGAGAGAG
Organism: Scylla paramamosain; assembly: GCF_035594125.1. Taxonomy (NCBI): domain Eukaryota; kingdom Metazoa; phylum Arthropoda; class Malacostraca; order Decapoda; family Portunidae; genus Scylla; species Scylla paramamosain. Next base: position 41,521,633 of record NC_087152.1, on the reverse strand, counting down.
AGAGAGAGAGAGACGTTTATTATAATGAGACGATTATCGCTCATTCACTGTTTACCGTCTCTCTCTCTCTCTCTCTCTCTCTCTCTCTCTCTCTCTCTCTCTCTCTCTCTCTCTCTCTCTCTCTCTCTCTTTATCACTATTATCATCTTCCTTAACTTACATAAAATATCATTGACTTCTCTTTCATTCCTTCATTCTCCTCCTCCTCCTCCTCCTCCTCCTCCTCCTCCTCCTCTTCCTCCTCCTCCTCCTCCTCCTCTCACAGGGCCGGGAGTCAAGGGGCGTAACAAATGAGGATCACCACCAAAGAGCGAAAGGGAAGAGGAGGAGGAGGAGGAGGAGGAGGAGGAGGAGGAGGAGGAGGAGGAGGAGGAGGAGGAGGAGGGTCACGTGACTGGCCTGTGATCCCCTGAGAGAGATCTGATCCTTTTAAAGCGATTCTGAATCTTTTTGAGCTTCACTGCCGCCTTTGAGGGGGGAGGAAGGAGGAGGAGGAGGAGGAGGAGGAGGAGGAGGAGGAGGAGGGAAGGAGGACCGGGACTTTTGATGTTCTTCCGCCATTCTGCCTCTTCCTCCTCCTCCTCCTCCTCTTCTTCTTCCCTTTCCTCTTTTTTTCTTCCTCCTCCTTGTTCTCGCCGTTCTCATCTTATGGTTTTCTTGTTTTCTTTCCTCCTGTTCCTTCTTCTTCTTTTCATCTTTGTCGTTCTTTTTCTGTCACTTGTCTGTTCTTTTGTTTCATTTCGTGCTTTTTCCTCTCCACTCCTCTTTTCTTCCTCTTTCTTCTCCTCCTTTCCTCCTCCTCCTTTTTCTCCTCCTCCTCTTCCTCTTCTTCTTCTTCTTCTTCTTCTTCTTCTTCTTCTTCTTCTTCTTCTTCTTCTTCTTCTTGTGATTGAATTTAATTGCTTTCTTTGTCTTTCGGTAACTTTATTTATGCATCTATTAAAGCGATTCTCTCTCTCTCTCTCTCTCTCTCTCTCTCTCTCTCTCTCTCTCTCTCTCTCTCTCTCTCTCTCTCTCTCTCTCTCTCTCTCTCTCTCTCTCGTGAAGGTGTGTTATATGGAGTGTTCAATAATTGTTTAATTGTCTATGGAATTGTTTTCTTGATTTATAGAGGGCATTAGTTATGTATTATTATTATTATTATTGTTATTATTATTATTATTATTATTATTATTATTATTATTATTATTATTATTATGCTGAACGTAATCACACGGTTGTCAGTTGTAAGGAGAGTAATTATTGTGAAGTGAGTGAGACATGACGTGAATGATTTATTTAAGTAAAGTGATGAATGAGTAAGTGAATGAAATGAAATGAGTGAATGAAAAGTACTATAAGTGAAGGAGGTAAGTTAATGAGTTAAGTGTGGTTTTGGTTCTGTATCGAAATTAATATGCACTGAAATATAATCGTGACCAGAACACACTTAGGGAGAAAATTGTTTTTTAGTTCTGTATCGAAATTAATATGCAATGAAATATACGGTACTGTGAGTTTGGATCGTGACAAGAACACAATTATGGAGAAAATTAGAGTTGTAGTGTTTATTACAGAAGTCATTGTTGTGGATTTTACAGGCAAGAGTTCTCAGTGATGTGCTTTTTCTGCTTGTTCTGTTTATAACTCTTTAAAAAAAATATATACATAAAATCAGATTCATAATGATAAGAGATTCAATGTTTCTTTCTTTTTTTCCTTGATCTCTTTCCTCTTTGTCTTGTTTTTTTCTCTATCGCTTTTACTTATAATTAAATTTTCTTGTACTTCAAAAAAATTAAATAATGCTGATAAGATATTTCCTGTTTACCATTTTTTCCTTGTTGTCTTTGTTCTTCGTTTCCTTATTTTTCTTCTTTGCTTTTCTTCATTATATTGTTTCCACTATTTGATTCATTATTTTGTAGTGTTTCCTCTCTTTTGTCACGTTCTGTTTCCTTAGTTACTTCTCTGTTTCCTTTTTTTTCCTCCACTCCTTTTATTTTTTTCCTATTTTTTAGTTTTTTTTTCTGTTCTCGGTTTATATAATTTAAGTTGTTTATTCTTCCTTACCTTATTTTTAGTTTCCGTTCTTCTTTTCCTCCTCTTCCTTGTTTTCGCTTTCCTCTGTTTTCTTTCTTTCCTTTCTCGTTTTATCTCCATTTTTCTCTCTTTTTTTAATTTTCCCTCTCCCCTTGTTCAGTTTTGTTTCACTATTCCTTGTTACCTTATTTCCACTTTCCATTCTTCCCTTTATCCAGTTTCCCTGTCTCCCTGTTTCCCCTTCCATCTCCTTCCTTCTCCCTATTATCATCTTCCCCTAACCCTTCGTGTGTGTGTGTGTGTGTGTGTGTGTGTGTGTGTGTGTGTGTGTGTGTGTGTGTGTGTGTGTGTGTGTATACGGGCGCCTTATCCACCCTCACGTAGGCTCCATTAGGCCTATTGACCCAGCCTATTTGTGTACATAAGTTCAGGCATGTACGTAAACTACTGCTGTGTGTAAGTAAACAGGGTGTTGTGTATGTGTGTATGTATGTATGTATGTATGTGTGTATGTATGTATGTATGTATGTGTGTATGTATTTATGTATGTATGTATGTATGTATGTGTGTAGCTGTAGGGAAACTTTGTGCTACTTCATTCAAATTTATTGTTGATTTATTTTTTTATTTAATTTTATCTTATTTTTTTGCTTGAAGGAACATTTTATTCTATTTTTTTACTTGTAAGGAAATTTTTTGTTAATTTTCCTTAGTTTTATTGTTTTCTTGGGGTAAGTGCATTGACTATTTTTTTCTATGTTTGTTTGTATGTCTGCCTCTGTCTGTCTGTCTGTCTGTCTGTCTGTGGTTGTCTGCGTCTCTCTCTCTCTCTCTCTCTCTCTCTCTCTCTCTCTCTCTCTCTCTCTCTCTCTCTCTGTGTGTGTGTGTGTGCAAATTCACATCATTCTTCGTATTTTTCCATAATAATAAAAAACTCTTTGATTTTCCTCACAATTCCATCATAAATTATTGGGAAAACATTCACTCATAATATATTTTCCAATTCTCTATAATATTTTCTTTGATTCATTGTGTCCATTAAACCCAAACATCATTCTTCTTCTCTCTATATCACGTAAACTGCTTCCCTTCTCCCATATACATAACCACAACCACCACCGCCGCCGCCGCCACCACCACCACCACTACCACCACTAACACTACCACCACCTGTCCACCCTTCCTTCCTTTCAGTCTATTCAAGGCCATCCCAACAAAACTTCTCTCGATTAACTTCTCTCTCGTCCTTCCCTCTCTTCCTTCAAGCTATTTCAGGAAAACTTTTATTCATTAACTTCTTCCTTTTTTCCTTCAGTCTATTTCAGGACATTCCAGGAAAAAATTCTCTCCTTTAACACACACACACACACACACACACACACACACACACAACCACACACAAGCTCAGATCACTCTACCAGACCGCCCTAACGAGACCTAACTAGTTTAGATAAGCTCAAATCACTATTGAACCACCTTTAGAAACCCAGACAAGCCCTAACAAGCCTTATAAGCCCAGATAAGCCAAAACAAGCCCAATAACCCTCGTAGCTAGCGTCACAGGGCTAAGGAGAGTTGTATGAAAAGACCACAACCCTTTTTCCCTCACCACACCCTTTATCATAACCACACAAGCTCAAATCACTCTCCTAATAAGCCCAGACGAGCCCACTGATTCTCGTAGCGTTCAAAGATACATAACCCTGATCTAATCCAACATCTAAACCCTTTATCGTCCAGTATACCCATCTTTTTTGCATCAAACCCTTTATCATAACGACATAAGCTCAAATCACTCTTCTAGACACCCTTAATAACACCTAATAAACCCAATAACCCTCGCATCGTAGCGTCGCGGGAGGGGGGGGCTAAGGAGTGTTGTATGCAAAGTCCACAAGCTTGATTTAATCCGTGTTTACGCCCCGCCTAGCCGCGCCTGAGTCTCCGGCGGCTGTTTAAGGCTTAGTGGGGCAGCGTCTTGGAGCGAGGCGCACGTGGAGTGAAAAATTGGCTAGTCAAACACAAAGCGGCGATATTTCAAGCCCGACTACTCTCTTTTAACTGAGGGGGAGGGGGAGGAGGAGGAGGAGGAGGAGGAGGAGGAGGAGGGAAAAAGGGGCCTCGTACGTCCTTTTATTATTTTGTAAAATGTTTTTAAAAGGAGAAATTGTGGGGCAAGGGCAATTATTGTGATGTATCTGGCCTAGGGAGAGGAGGGAGGGGGAGACTGTGAGGGGAGCGAGGGAGAGGAAGAGAGAGGGGGAGAGAGAGAGTTATGGTGGGAGGGAGAGAATTACTGGTGGGAAGGAGAAGCGAAGGGAGAGAGAGTCATGGGTGGGTAGGAAGAGAGAGAGAGAGAGAGAGAGAGAGAGAGAGAGAGAGAGAGAGAGAGAGAGAGAGAGAGAGAGAGAGAGAGAGAGAGAGAGAGAGGGGAATGAGGGAGGTACAATGACATGATAGGTAGATTGTGAGACAGACAGCCTGAGAAAGTAATAGACAGAGTTGGGAATCGATAAGTTTATGGTGTGTGCGATGGGGCGGTCGAGGGCGGGAGGGCGCGGGAGGCGAGGCGGGGTGGGAGAGAGACTGATAAATATAAATACGAGTAAGTGAATTGGATAAACTGGTGGAGAGATAGATAAAGAAGTCAACAAGTGAATGAAAGACACAGATATAGATACAAGTAAGTGAATAAAGTAAACTGGTGAATAGATCAATAGATAAGGAGTCAGTAAGTGAAATTGAATAACTGGGTAAGAAGTCTGGATGGAGAAATGAATAAGGAATCAAATGAATAAATAGGTTAATATAAGAAGTAAGTAACATGGAAGGTTGATAGATTGATTAGCTAGTAAGTGAATATATACCTATATACAAAAAAAAAAAAAAGAAAAAAAGCAAGGTAAAAAATAATGAAACGTAAGTGATCCGAGTAAACAGATAGATGAATAACTATATTAATGAACAAACATAAGTGAATAAACTTTTTCTCAAGCAGAGTGGTGGGTGGCTAGGTTAAACTCAGTAATCAGGCCATTAGTGTCGAGTTGAAAGAGCGCCTTAAAAGAAGATGAAGCAAATTTATGAATAGGGATGAGAGGCGGAGACTGGTAGGTATGTTTTACTGAGGGACTGCCGCGTGTAGGCCTGAGGGCTGAGTCCTATCCTGACTACTGACCTTGAGAATTTCGTTTGTTTACCCTTAATACATCGCCAATACCACAGAAAGACCTCATCAGTCTCCTCTTGATTAATGTTCTTGTCCTATCCTGACTACTGGCCCTGAGAATTTCGATTATTTACCCTTGATACATCGCCAGTACCACAGAAAGACCTGATCAATCTCCTCTTAATCTTCTTATCCTATTCTGACTACTGACCTTGAGAATTTTGCTTACGTCACCCTTCTTGTATTCTCTGTGGCAATGAAAGACTTCTATCAGATCCCCTCTTAACGCAGACGCCCCAGTGGAGACAAGTAAAAGCGTAACTTGATCAAGATTTAAGCCATTATTTCTCTCTCTACGATCCTGAAAAAAAAACACTCTTGAAAACACAACATATATGTATATTTCACGAGAACCCCTTAATGCATTAGAGAGAGAGAGAGAGAGAGAGAGAGAGAGAGAGAGAGAGAGAGAGAGAGAGAGAGAGAGAGAGAGAGAGAGAGAGAGAGAGAGAGAGAGAGAGAGAGTAAATTATTGGTGTTACTTTATCATAATTTTTTCCCATCATGTGCATTAGGGTGCTATCCAGAGAGAGAGAGAGAGAGAGAGAGAGAGAGAGAGAGAGAGAGAGAGAGAGAGAGAGAGAGAGAGAGAGAGAGAGAGAGAGAGAGAGAGCGCTGATTTCATACCACTCATTGAATACATTGTCACCAGTTTCTCCCACGTAGGCCGGAAGAGAGAGGGAGAGGGAGAGGGAGAGGGGCGCGCAGTGAGAGTAAAAGAGAGGGGAGAGGAGTGAGAGGGAGGGAGAGTCACGGTCCAGCGGTCCTCACAGTGTGTAGCAGATTGTTGCTCCCGCGGGTCATGTCAGCCTGATCTGGTAACACTGATAGCCGCCGCCGTCGCCGCCGCCTCTTCTTCTTTCTGCTCCTCCCTCTGCTCTTCCTCCTCCTATTTTTTTCTTTTTGTTAGTTTCTTTTTTCTTTTTCTTCTTCTTTTCTTCTTCTTCTTGTTTTTGTTGTTGTTCTTTGTTCTCGTTCTTCTTTTTTCCTCCTCCTCCTTCTCTACTTTTTATCATCATCATCATCATCATCATCATCATCATCATCATCTTGTTGTTGTTGTTGTTGTTGTTGTTGTAATTTTCTGTTTTCACGTTCAAAATTTCCTCCACTCTTATTGTAATTTTTTCTCGCCCTCTTCCTCCTCAGTTTCCCTTTCCTCCTCTTCCTCCTCCTGCTCCTCCTTCTTCTGTTTTTTTTTATTTTTTATTATTAATATAGACGTGAAGGGAACACAGATGAAAGACGCAAAAACGAGTAAATAAAAAAAAGAAACTGATAACAAACACTTCCACAAAAATAAAAAAAAGGACAAGCTAAAAAAGAAAAAAAAAGAAGAATTCAGGTAATGTAGTTTATGAGGTGCTGGTAATCCCTTGAAAATTACATGTTATAATGGCATCTAATGATATTGATAGACACGTAGTTTACTGATAAGCAAAACTACATGAGGAAAGCATTGGCGCAATCATGATTAGTGTGTTTGCATAAAGGATGAGGGTGTGTGTGTGTGTGTGTGTGAGTGAGTGAGTGAGTGAGTGTATACGCGCTTGGTACCTCGAGACACACACACACACACACACACACACACACACACACACACACACACACACACACACACACACACACACACAGACAGATCACTAACACTTAACAAAGCTCCATTATAACACGAGTGACCACACCGCTCTTTAACACGCCCCGCCCCGCCCCTCCCCGCGCCCCGCCACCACCCACGGCGGGGCTGGAGGGGCGCTGGGGCTTCGTGGATGCTAAGGGGCGGGCGGGGCGGGACGGGGCGGGTGGGGGAGGAAAGTGAAGTAGGTTATTCATTAATGTTCAGCTTAACGGGGTAAACTCTGTTCCATTGCCCCGCGACCCCCTGCTGGTGAGAGAGAGAGAGAGAGAGAGAGAGAGAGAGAGAGAGAGAGAGAGAGAGAGAGAGAGAGAGAGAGAGAGAGAGAGAGAGAGAGAGAGAGAGAGGTTGTCCGCCTAGTTTTCGTTTTGTTTCTCTATTTGTTTTTATTTACTTTTTTTTCTCTCTCTCTCTTCTTTTCCTTCTCCATTTTGTTATTTTCGTCTTATGTAATAATTTGCTATATTTTCTCGTGTCCTTTTTTGTTGTTGTTATTGTTTATTTTTATTTATTTTGTTATAGTTTAACTGTCTTCTTCTTCTTCTTCTTCTTCTTCTTCTTCTTCTTTGCCGTAATCTTTGTTTTCATGTTCAAAATTTCTACTATTGTATGTCTTTTGTTCTCGTTGCTTTCCTCCTCCTCCTCCTCCTCCTCCTCCTCCTCCTTGTAGTTATGCCATCTGTTATCATCATCATCACCATCATCATCATCATCATCATCATCATCATCATCATCATCATCATCATCATCATCAAAGCCTGAATGCTTCCATATACGACTGTTGCTCTGACTTTTATGTGCCTTGTGTGTGTATGTGTGTGTGTGTGTGTGTGTGTGTGTGTGTGTGTGTGTGTGTGTGTGTGTGTGTGTGTGTGTGTGTGTGTGTGTGTGTGTGTGAAAATGTCTTGTTTTATTATTTTTTTAAATTTTTTGTTCTTTCATTTTTTTTCGTTTTTTTCTTTTATTTCTTCAGTTTTTGTCACTTTCCCTAAATCTCTTCTTTCTTTGTGGTAGATTCCTCACTTCCTTCTCCTCCTCTTCCTCCTCCTCCTCCTCCTCCTCCTTCTCCTCCTCCTCCTCCTCCTCCTCCTCCTCCTCCTCCTCCTCCTCCTCCTCCTCCTCCTCCTCCTCCTCCTCCTTCACCACCCACTCTTTATCCTTATCCTTTTCTTCTTGCTTATCTTTTTCTCCTTGTCCACTTTTTTTCACGTCTTCCTCCCCCTACTCCTCTTCCTTCTCTATCTTCACCTTCATCACGATCATCACCCTTACTTCCCTCACCATCCTATCTACTTCACTCCTTCACTCTTCCACTCTCACACTCTCTTACGCTAAAAATCTCCCTTTCATTTTTTCCTCCATGTATCCTCTTTCTCCTTTTCTCCTTCCTTTCCCTTTCTTATTCCTTTCCTCCCTCCTAGTCATTCCCTCCTTCCCTCCCTCGTAGCTGCAGTCCTTCCCTTCTTCCCATCCTTTCTTCCCTCCTTTTCTTCCCTCCCTTTCTCTCCCTCCCGGAAGTGATGGCGTTAGGGAGGAGGAAGGCGAGCAGTGACGTCATCAGGGAGGGAGGGAAGGAGGGAGAGAAAGGGAGGGAGAAAAAGCGTTACAGGGAGGAACGGAGGAGAGGAAGTAAGGAAGGGAAAGAAGGGAGAGGGAGAGAGGGATGCCACGTGCTGAGATATGGGTGGTGGGAAGGGAGAGGGAAGGGAGAGGGAAGGGAGTGTTACCAGTAAGGGAGAGGATTAATTGATTGTTACTGTTATTGCTCGTATTAAAACTGTCGCTGGAATGTGTAACAGCTCACAAAAATCAGTGCATAGAATATTTACCAACACTGACAAGGAAGGAAAGGCATTAATTGAAGAATCTATTGTTACTATTTCTCGTATTAGAATTTCCACTGTGATAGGATGCCGTTAATGAAAAATCACTGAGCAAAAGGAAGAAAACGGATTAAAACAATATATTTTCCAATTTCTTCTTAGTATAGTGTTTAAATGTGCATTGTTACGATTATTACTTGGCATTGAAACTTCCACTGCGCTGTGTGAAATCTTTACTTGGCACTCACAAGGAAGAAAGGATAAAAATAGTAGGGTTTCCAATTTCGTGACTCCAGTGAAATGTTTAGAGGTGGATGTAGAAGAGGAGTGCCTTGGTTGATTTCGTGAACTATGTGAAAAAAATGCGGCGAAAGTAGAAAAAGGGATAAAGATAATAGCGGTTTCCAATTTCGTGACTGTAGTGAAATGTTCAGAGGTGGTTATAGAAGAGAAATGCCTAGACTGATTTCGTGAAATGTGTGAAAAAAAAAGAAAGAAAAAAATGCGGCGAAAACATTGAGAGACGCGAAGCAGGAAAGCTAAATAAAAAAAAATAAAAAATACCCCCATCCGAATTTCATGTTTGTAGTGAAAAATTTAGAGGTGGACTTAGGAAAGCAATGTGACTGAGGACTGAGAATTTGTGACAGACGAATTATGCAACTCTGATGGTCAAATAAACAGTCTTTTAGATATAACTCATATATCTGAGAATACCCGGCAGGAAAAAGAGAGAGAAAAAACCCAAGAGAAGCTTCATGGATACAGTGAAAGAGGACATGCCTGTATTGGGTGTGACTGAGGGAGGCGCAGAAGACCCGAGCACGTTGGAGGAGGAGGCAGCTTAAAAAAAGTAGTAGTAATTTGGTGCACAGATAAAAAAAACACTCATTCTCAACTTAGCAAATACTGAAAGGAAAGAAAAAAAACTGAAAAAAAAGTAGTAGTAATTTGGTGCACAGATAAAAACACCCATTCTCAACTTGGCAAATACTGAAGGGAAAGGAAAAAATAAGCCGAAATTGAAAAAAAAAAAATAGTAGTAATGTGGTGCTCTCATTCTCAACTTAGCAAATACTGAAAGGAAAGGAAAAATAAGCCGTAATTGGAAAAAAAAAAAAATAGTAATTTGGTGCATCGATAAAAACACTCATTCTCAACTTATCAAATACTGAAAGGAAAGGAAAAGGAAACCACAATTGAACCTTATCAAACACAAATTATTTAAAGCGCAAAACTAAAGACAACATTTAATAGATGTACATTAAAAAAAACAATGCATATTAGGAGTACATATGTTGTTCTTCAGGCAGGAACGTGAAAGAAGAACATGACGCAAGGAAATGAAGGAAAAGTTTCAAGTATTAATATCAGGAAAAAAAAAAAAACGAGAATATTAAAGAGAGATATAGGAAAGCTCAGAGTATCAGTGAGCATCGATATTCTTGCATCAGGGAACATCAGGAGCCTTTAAGAGCAAGATAAAAGGGAACAGAGCGAAAAGTATCAGTTATGAGTGTCAGGGAAAAAAAAAAAGTGTGTTAAGGATCAGGAAGGGAAGATCAAAATACCAGACAGTCAGTATCAGTGAATATCAGATAGAATAACGTGTTTATAAGTATTAGACAATTAGGGGAGGTACCAACACGTTACAGGAAGGGGGTTATGGTGAGGGAGAGGTGAGGGAGTGAAAGGGTCAATGGCAAGTGTTAGGGAGTATAAGGAAGTATCAGAGGGGGGTCAGGAAGGCACGTGGCAAGGGGAGGAGGGGAGGGAGACTTACTACTTGTCGCCCTGATGGTTTTATTGACCTCCCCATGACCTCCCCTGACCTCTCCCTTACCCTGATCCCCCTAGCCTCCCTGACCTCCCTGACTCAGCTCAATAAACACTTTTAAGGTCACCCTCCCTCACTCCTTCCCTCCATTCCTCTCCCTTCCTCTCACTCTTCTTCCATTCTTCTCTCTTTCATTCCTCTCTCTCTCTTTTTCTGTATTTTGATTAAATTTTCACTCACTCTTCCTTCATTTCTCTCCCTCTTTCATTTCTTTTCCTCCTCCTCTCTCTTTTCTCCCTTTCCTTCAGTCTTCTGTCTTTATCAGTCTTCTTTCTCTTTTCCTCCCTCTTATTCTTTTGTTCTTTCTCTTCCATTTCCTTTCTTGCGCTGTTCACCTCTTTCTTTCTTTCTATCAGTCGTCTCACTCTCATTCCCTATCTCTCCTCTCTCTTTCCTCCCTCTTTCTTGTTTCCCTTTCAGTCTTTTCCTATTTTCCTTTCACATTTTTTCATTCTTTTCTCTCATCTCTCTCTCTCTCTCTCTCTCTCTCTCTCTCTCTCTCTCTCTCTCTCTCTCTCTCTCTCTCTCTCTCTCTCTCTCTCTCTCTCTCTCTCTCTCTCTCTCTCTCTCTCTCTCTCTCTCCGACTTCATTCTTTACCTACCCCACTACCTCTCTCTCTCTCTCTCTCTCTCTCTCTCTCTCTCTCTCTCTCTCTCTCTCTCTCTCTCTCTCTCTCTCTCTCTCTCTCTCTCTCTCTCTCTCTCTCTCTCTCTCTCTCTCTCTCTCTCTCTCTCTCTCTCTCTCTCTCTCTCTCTCTCTCTCTCTCTCTCTCTCTCTCTCTCTCTCTCTCTCTCTCTCTCTCCCTCCCTGACCTCTGCCCATTAGTGAGGATGTTCCCCTCTCCCTCTCCCTCTCCCTCTCCCTCTCTTTCAATCACTCTCCCCTCCTCTCCTTCTTTATTTAACACACTTTTTTTGCTCTGTTTATCTGGAAATATGTTGCTCTCTCTCTCTCTCTCTCTCTCTCTCTCTCTCTCTCTCTCTCTCTCTCTCTCTCTCTCTCTCTCTCTCTCTCCATTATTTTTCTTATTTCCTTCATATTTGTATTTTTCTTTATTTTTAGGCAAATTTCTGTTTTTTTTTCTTGTTTCATTTCCATTTTCGTCATTTTTCAAATTGGTTTTCCAGCTTTTCCTTTCTTTTTTCGACCTTTTTATTTTTCTCCATTTATTATTATTATTATTATTATTATTATTATTATTATTATTATTATTATTATTATTATTATTATTATTATTATTATTATTATTATTATTATTATCTCTCTCTCTCTCTCTCTCTCTCTCTCTCTCTCTCTCTCTCTCTCTCTCTCTCTCTCTCTCTCTCTCTCTCTCTCTCTCTCTCTCCCATTTATGTATCTATCGTCTTTCATCTTTCAACTTCCTCTTCCTCCTCCTCCTCCTCTCTCCCTCCCTCCCCATCCATCCCTCCCTCCCTCCCTCCCTCCCTCCCTCCCTCCCTTTCCCTCTCCTTCTCTCCCCTCCTTTCCTTCCTTCCCTCCTTCGTTAAATCCACACACGTCATAAAAAACGGGAATTCTTTCGCTTCAAGGGGAACATTTTTATTTCAGACCTGCTGCATTCCTTCATTCATTTATTCATTCATTCATTATTTATTTGTTCATTTGTTTACTCGTATTTTTTTTGGTGTGTGTTTAATCAGTGTTTTATTATATTATGATTATCGTGAGCATTTTTTTTGTATTATTATAATGACTTAGTATTTTAATGTTTTACTTATATTGTTCTTAGAATTTGGGTATAATTTTTTTCTTCATTATATATCCATTTATGTTTCTTTATTACTTTAGTTTCCCCTACTTCTGCTTTATTTAATTTCTATTTTATTGACTTTTTTTATATAATGATTTGTTATTTTCAATTGTTTTCATGTGTATGAGAGATGGATGTACTTTTTTTTATTTTTGTTATTCTTATATTTATTTATTTATTTATTTATTTATTTATTTATTCATATGTATTTTTTTTTTTACTTTTCTTTCCCTGTTTTTTAGTTAATTGATTTTTTTTATCTAATGATTTGGTATTTTAACTTCTGCATTATTTTATCCTCGTAATGTCTGTATAGATCTTTATTTATTTTATTTTATTTTATTTTATTTTACTTATTTTATTATCTTTATTTATTGTCTTATTTTCTTTTTATTTACGTATTCATTTACCTATTGCAAACTGCTATGCGATTTCATTCACATCTTTCAGTATCTTTTTGTGTGTGTGTGTGTGTGTGTGTGTGTGTGTGTGTGTGTGTGTGTGTGTTTTCTAACATTCTATTAAAAAAAAAAAAACAATACTTGCCTACTTCCTTTTCTTCATTTTGTTTTTATTAACCTTCCTTAATTTCAATCATCACATTTTCTGATTATTCCATTTATACATTTCATATACACATCTTACTATTAATCTATCTGCTTCGTTTTTTCCCTCATTATTTCTCTCATTTCATTCACTTAGGTCTCTTTCTTTCCGCAAAGAGAATAATCACCATTTCACTTTTTCCCCAATTCTTTATAAGGCTTTCTGATTTGCCTGTGTGGCGGTGACTGTGTGGAGTGGTGTGGTGACCCCATGAGTTGTGGTCACTGTTGAAGTGGCGGTGGGCGGCGGGAGGTGGGTTGCCGTAGTGGTGCTCATGGGCAGCAGGCTCAGAACCACTGGAGGGACACGTGGTACATGACTAAGGTGAATGTCATGGCCTGCGCACACATGAGTATATTGTCCAAGAGGCAGGAGCCACACACGCTCCACCGGCCCCCTCCCCTGCCAGGCCGCGTGGGCGTCTTCCCCTGCTTCGGGGGGGACGTGATGGGACGCTGGGAGAAAACGCGCTCCCCCCCAGAGGACGCCCCGCGGGACTTTCCCTCCTCTGCCGGTGCTGGCGCGGGACAGGGGTCCACCTTTGGCCATCCCCCAGGTCACGGTGGGTGACCTCCTGGGCCAGGCTGGCTTCATCATCCCCAGCCTGATGGGGATGATGAGTATGCCCCTTTTTCTCGCCAGCCTTTTGTGGAAGGCTGACCTTTGTGTGGCGCGGGGCAGGGGTCCACCTTTGGCCATCCCCCAGGTCACAGTGCGTGACCTGGTGGGCAAGGCTGGCCTCTGTATCGCCAGCTTCATGGGCCGCATGGGTCTGGGCCTTGTTGTCGCCAGCCTGTTGTGGCAGGCTGGGGTGGTGTTGGAGCGGGCTGCCCTCTGGTTCCTCAGGTGTGTTCTCACGGGGCGGCCTGGTGTCATCCACTCGCCTTTCATTATAGAAAACAGCTAAGTGGGTATGGCCATGGTCCCCGTGGTATGACCAATGGTGGCCCGCCCCTCCTCCAGTGCTGGGGAAGCTAAAGGAGGCCAGCGGGCGCTGGCCTCCTCTCCGGCGGGGGCGGCTCAGTATAAGGCGGTCGACACCGCCACACTGGCCGTCTAAGTGGAGGCGCGCCGACACTTTGAGTGAGCTGCCTGACTGACACATGACAGTATGACACAAATAACACTGTTCACTCGGAGCAGTTTTGGCAAAGCGTGCTGAAGCAGGATGGTGACTCTACCGCCTGGCTCACTGACTCACTGATTAATTGACAGACTGACAGAGACTTACTAGCTAAGGGACTGTCTGACTGACTGACTTACTGACTGACTGGCTAGCTGACTGATTGACTCAAACAAGTGTGAGTAAGTGACTGACCGACTTCCCCTTTCCAGCTTTCTTCCTTTTCTTAATTCCTGTTTCCCTTTTTCTCTCTCAATAGTGAGTCTCTCTCTCTCTCTCTCTCTCTCTCTCTCTCTCTCTCTCTCTCTCTCTCTCTCTCTCTCTCTCTCTCTCTCTCTCTCTCTCTCTCTCTCTCTCTCTCTCTCTCTCTCTCTCTCTCCCTCAGGGCAGGGGGCGTGGCCATCCATCAGCCGCCCCGTCTCCCTCACACACTCAGGGTTTGAAAAAATGTTCATAGTGAAATGCAATGATCCTTGACCTGACCACCAAGCGAGTGTGTGTGTGTGTGTGTGTGTGTGTGTGTGTGTGGTGGGGAGGCATCAAATACTTCTCTCATCTTGATATTACAAAAGCAGAGTTGCCTTTATAAAATTTGATCCTCCAGTAGTCAGTTGGTAAACATTACAACTCTCTGCCCGTGACTTAGGCTCTTATGAGAGAGGAGGGAGCATCGTGACATCTCAGAAACAAAGTCAGCCTGTAGTTTGGACATTTTTTCTCTTTATTACTTAGTTACAGAAGAAGCATACACGCATCTTATTATTAATTATCTCCTTCCTTTTTTATTCCCTCATTTTTTCTCGTAATCCATTCATCAATTCTCTTTCATTCCTTACCTTGTTACCATTCACGTTTTTTCTCAGGCATAATTTTCTTTATTCCTCATTTATTTATTCCTCATAAACTTATCGCAGCTTCCCTTGTTTTTCTCTCGTTTTGTTATTCTTATTCCTTCGTGACAGTCATAATTCTCCTAAACCTAACCTGACCCAATCTAACCCGACTAATCATCTCCTTGGCCTTTGAAAACAGTTCTTACCAGAGGGCAGGGCGTGCATTGATAAGGATACCCTTGCGTCTCCCTGTGACCGGCATAATTCACTGAACTAACGCAACCAAACCTTTCCCGACTGATCATTTCCGTAACAAATGAGAACTGTTCTTATGAGAGGACAAGGAATGCACGAGTAAGGATCCGGCCTTGCGTCTCCCCGTGACGGTCATAATTCACTCAAACCGCAGCCAGGCGCCGCAAATGACCCGCGCGTGGCGACTCCCGTGTGAGTGTTGGTGGGCGTGGAAGGGAAGGGGAGGCGCCACCACCATCTTTTTTTCCTCTCTCTCTCTCTCTCTCTCTCTCTCTCTCTCTCTCTCTCTCTCTCTCTCTCTCTCTCTCTCTCTCTCTCATTTTTTTTTCCTCGCCATAACTCGTCCTTGATAAATAATAAAATGCGCGGGGAAATATTGGCGCGAATCTGGCCAGACCATCACGCCTTCGTTCGTTCGTTCGTTTCTGTTCACGCAACTTTGGCTTTGTCCGACTTTCTCTTTGAGTTCCCTCCTTCCTCCCTTTGTGTTCCCCTCTCTCTCTCTCTCTCTCTCTCTCTCTCTCTCTCTGTGCATGTGAGTGAATGAATTCTGGCACCATATAACCCGCCATTATTGCCAACTAACGCCCACCTACATCAAATTCTCACTGTTACCACCTCCTCCTCCTTCTCCTCCTCCTCCTCCTCCTGGTGTGGTGTAAGCGCCTCTCCAGCTCCAGACTATTCAGCGCAAGTGTTATATGGCATTATTTATCCCCCTCCTTATACCTGACTTTGCGGGAATGGCGCCGTTCATCTGACGCGCCGAAAATGGGAGGCGGCAAGGGGCGGCAGGCGGCAGCAGTGGCGGCGGCGGCGATGGCAGGAGGAGGAGGAGGAGGAGGAGGAGGAGGGG
This sequence comes from Scylla paramamosain, assembly GCF_035594125.1. Lineage (NCBI taxonomy): Eukaryota > Metazoa > Arthropoda > Malacostraca > Decapoda > Portunidae > Scylla > Scylla paramamosain. The sequence continues at coordinate 41,505,641 of NC_087152.1, read as the reverse complement.
AGGGATCTTTGTGTATAGTGTATTGCCACTTATGTTGAAGTTCTCGTGTAAGACTTGAGAGCTGACGGTGGTGGTGGTGGTGGTGGTGGTGGTGGTGGTAATGGAGGGGTAGTGAAGAAGAGGGGTAAAGTGTAGAGGGTACGAGGATGAGGAAAGTGTGATAGAAGGATAGTAAGAGATGGTAAGGGATGGTGAAGAGAAGAGGTGAAGTGTTGAGGGTGAGGAAGTGAAAAAAAAGTGTGACGGAAGGATAGTGAGGGATGAGAAGGGAAGGGATGAAGTGTAAAGGGTAAAGGAGTGAAGGTATTATGGGAATGAGGAATGGGAAGGGAGGGATACAGTGTGAAGCATTAATAAACAGGGTAAGCTGCGAGAAGCCATCAGGTCTACAGTCTACAAGTGGCAGTCTTTGTATAAAGCATGCCTATATGTTTCCACCAATCACCTTCATCCATAAACATGTCTAATCTTCTTTTGAAAACTCGTTATTGACTCGGCACTAACAACCTGATTACTGAGTCTAATCCATTCATGTACCACTCTATTTAAGAACCAATTTCTTTCTACCCATTTATTCATTTATTTATTTCTTTCTATGTAAGGGGACTGACCTTGGGCAACAAAAAAGCCATAGTGTCCGTTGAATTTGCCAGTTCCCTTTGTGGTTTCTCCTTATCTTGAGTCCTCTTATCTGACGGTTCCCTTACAAAATCTGGCAAGTTTTAAGTAGACCAAAAGACTTCAGATTGAGGAAACACACTAAACACAGTGGAAGTGAATGCTGTGTGTTATCGACCACTGACTGTGACGTGGAAGTAACAGGGAATATTTGGTATATCAAGAGTAACTGAGGACCATATTCTGAAACACTACACTGCACCTGTACTACTTTCAAAAGCCTCTAGTTGCTGTTACACATGTTTTTAATGGTGTTTTTATTGTTCTAGTGACAGATTAACAAGATTTCTCCATTATTAAAAGGAGAAACACACTTGAGAACCCGGCTAATCATCTTTGTGGACTTTGAAAACAGTTGTGGTGAGAGAGCAAAGCGTTTCTGAATACAAGACTGAATAGTGTGACTGAGGTGGTTTGGGTGTGTCGAGAGAGACGAGGAGTGTGTGGGGAGGAGCATGCTGGAGGTGGATCTACCCGGCAGGAGAAAGAGAGGAAGACCTGAGAGAAAATTTATGGATGTAGTGAAAGAAGACCTGCTTGTAATGGTTGCGGCTGAAGAAGGCGCAGAAGACCTACCGTGTTGGAGAAGGTTGATCCGCTGTGGCGACCCTGACAAGAGCAGCATGAAGAAGAAAAGAAGGACAGAA
>NC_087152.1:41496816-41499316 GCF_035594125.1 Scylla paramamosain | reverse complement strand
GTAACTGGCTTTGGTAATAATAAGAATGACGGAGATTGAGAGGAAAATACGAAAGCAGAGAGAGAGAGAGAGAGAGAGAGAGAGAGAGAGAGAGAGAGAGAGAGAGAGAGAGAGAGAGAGAGAGAGAGAGAGAATAAAGTGATTTGCTTTGGCTTCATGATTTAGTTATTGAGTGATGGGAAAGAGTGGTGGTGCTGGTGGTGCTGGTGGTGAGATGGGGAGAGAGAGAGAGAGAGAGAGAGAGAGAGAGAGAGAGAGAGAGAGAGAGAGAGAGAGAGAGAGAGAGAGAGAGAGAGAGAGAGAGAGAGAGAGAGAGAAGGAAATGAGGAATGGAAGGAAAGAGGAGGAGTAAGGATGGTGTTGATGAGAGGGAGCGAGGGAAGGGAAAGATGAAGAGGAGGAGGAGGAGGAGGAGGAGGAGGAGGAGGAGGAGGAGGAGGAGGAGAAAGAAGAATGAATGAATAGGAATATTAAGAAGGAGGGAAGGAAGGAGGATGCGGATGAAGATGAGGAAGAGGAGGAGGAGGAGGAGGAGGAGGAGGAGGAGGAGGAGGAGGAGGAAGATAAAGGAAAAAGATAGAGGAATGTCAGGAAGAAGGAAGGAAGGGATGGAAGGAAGGAAGGAGAGAGAGAGAGAGAGAGAGAGAGAGAGAGAGAGAGAGAGAGAGTAAAGATTTGAGTAAGAGTTGGAGTGTATTATCTCTCTCTCTCTCTCTCTCTCTCTCTCTCTCTCTCTCTCTCTCATCGTATTCCTAATTATTTATAATGTCTTCCATTTCCTACATTTGTTATCTCTTTCCCTTATGCTTCTCTTCTACTTTTTTTTTATCTTTTCTCTATATTCCTTTCTTTTTTCCTTTCTTTATTTTCGTTAGATTTTTTTCTCACTTCCTCCTCCTCCTCCTCCTCCTCCTCCTCCTCCTCCTCCTCCTCCTCCTCCTCTCTTCTCTTGAATTTTCTCTTGAGTTTTCTTCCTTTCCTGAGTTTCTTCTTTATTTTCTTCTTTTATAATTTAGTCCGCTAATTTCTCCTCGTTTTCTTTCTTCTGATTTTTCTCTTCCACATTTCTTCCTTCCCATTATTTCCTTATCTTCCTCCTTTTTCTGGTTCATTATTTCTCCTTCCGTGTTTTATTCTTTCTTAACTTTTTTGCTTCTTATTTTCTTATTGTCTTTTCTTCTCTTCATTAATTTTGTTTTCATTCTTCTTCCTAATACGAACAGCCTGGAAGGGACCAACATGTCTGCTGTTGCTGTTTCTCGTTCCTATTCCTTCGTCTTTCTCTACATTATATCGTGCATTAATTATTACTTTATTTATTTTTATTATAATTTTTCTCTTCCTTACACAAACATATTTATAAGAACCAACACGTCTGCTGCTGTTTGTTCTCCCTGTCCCCTTGTCTTTCACTGCATCACACAGTACACTCATTATCTCCTCATTCAACACACATTACGAGGGCCACGCGCGCCGCCACGCTCGCCGCCAAACAGCTGATCATGTAAACACACACCAGTTGATAATGTAAACAAACACCAGCTGATTGAGCCAACAGCAAGCACGTGGTCTTGTAAACAAAGGGTGACGAGGCGGTGACGTAACGATGACGCGGGGAAAACAGGTGATGAGCCAGCAGATTACTCTCTCTCTCTCTCTCTCTCTCTCTCTCTCTCTCTCTCTCTCTCTCTCTCTCTCTCTCTCTCTCTCTCTCTCTCTCTCTTTCTGTTTATCATAGGAATAAAAGAATATAATTAAGATATATTGGACGAAAGGGAAGAAGAAGGAAGGGGCGAAGTGGAGGAGGAGGAGGAGGAGGAGGAGGAGGAGGAAGAGGAGGAGAGGATAGGAATAAGAAACACACAGAAATTTGTCCATTCACGTATAATGAAAAAAAAAAAAGATATATATAAAAAAAAAATTGCAGATATTTATATAAAAAAAAAAAAGAATATATATAAATGCACTCAATAATCAGTTATTTTTGTGGTGATATAATCTTCCCTTCTCTAACACTGGCAATGATTACAGCTGCTATTACCGATTTAAACCTCACTTTTCTAAGAGTATCCATAATCACTGCCATTTGTGACATAACTTCCCTTCTGTAACGTCACTAACCTAATACAATGACAGAGAGAGAGAGAGAGAGAGAGAGAGAGAGAGAGAGAGAGAGAGAGAGAGAGAGAGAGAGAGAGAGAGAGAGAGAGAGAGAGAGAGAGAGAGAGCGAGCATATAAGGAAAAGTAAGCAAAAAAAAAAAGAGAACGAAGAGACACGATAAGAAGAGAAACAGGAATCGGAGGAAGAGATGAAGGAGGAAGAAGAGGTGGAGGAAGAGGAGGAGGAGGAGGAGGAAAAAAATGTAAAAGGAAAAGCACGGAGGGTGAAAGGAGTTGGTGAATGTGTAAATGGAGACAGAAGAAGAGGAGGAGGAGGAGGAGGAGGAGGAGGACGAGGAGGAGGAGGAGGAGGAAAGAAAAAGGAGGTGCGATGTGAAA
>NC_087152.1:41486816-41491816 GCF_035594125.1 Scylla paramamosain | reverse complement strand
AGGGAGAGGGAGGTTTCTTGTCTCTCTCTGATAACAGGTGGGCGCCTCCCTCCCTCCCTTCCTCATCCTCTCTCTCTCTCTCTTTCTCTCTCTCTCTCTCTCTCTCTCTCTCTCTCTCTCTCTCTCTCTCTCTCTCTCTCTCTCTGTGTGTGTGTGTGTGTGTTCTTTGTTTTGTTTTACCTGCTTTTCTTTATTTCTTTGTTATTTTCTTTCTTTCTTTCTTTCTTTCTTTGCTTTCTTTCTGTTATTCCTTTGTTTATTATCCTTGTTTATTTTTGTTATTATTTATTATATGGCATGATTTATTTTTTTTTTATTTCTTGCGTAAAATTTATAGCATAATTTTCACTTATTATCATCATCATCATCATCATCATCATCATCATCATCATCAGTGTCATTATGTTTATTATGTCATTACAGTTTTTATGTTCTTTTTTTCGTTTTATTGATCTATTTTTTTTCTTTTCTTTTTTTATATAATGTCTTATTTATTATATATTCTTTACTTCTTTTATACTGTAGTTGTTTTGTTGTTGTTGTTCTTATAATTCTCCTCCTCCTTCTCTCCTCTTTTCTTCTACAACTAATTATAATTATTCGTCTCCACTTCCATCTCTCTATTTCTGCACCTCCTTTCACATCGTCTTTGTTACTCTCCTCCTCCTCTTCCTCCTCCTCCTGCTGTTGTTGTTCCCCTCCTCGCAGCATCAATGGAGTCAGTCTTCCTTCAGTCATCAATAGTCTTGGTGTGTCTCTGTCTGTCGCTCTGTCACTCAACACTCAATAATAGCTGCAATTTGCCTGTCTGTGTGTGTGTGTGTGTGTGTGTGTGTGTGTGTGTGTGTGTGTGTTGGTTTATTTAGTGTGATAAAGACGCTTCTAAATTGTTTCTACCAAATATACATGTACTGTTAATGAAATCGTTGTTTTTAAGGATTTCGTTAAATTATTTGTTATTTGTTGTGGGTGTGAAATGATGCATATTATTTTGTCAGGAAAATCTAATTATACTAAAGATAAATATACATTATATACTCAGATAGTTGATTATTATGAAGATCTGGACAAAAAAAATATATATATATATATACTTTTTTGGTTAATGTGGAATAATAATTAATAAAAAAAAACTGTTGGATTTCTATTTTGTCTGAAAAACGCAAAAAAAAAAAAAAAAAAATATTGGAATGATTATGTGCTGAGTGTCGAGGAAATGAATTAAAGTGAAGTTGTACATTCACCTTCATGTTGATTTTTATTCTCGTTTATTTATTTATTTATTTTTATTCATGGTGATCAAATCATTAATTGCAACCACGAAAGTTACTATGATTTCTGCAACAACTACAGCAACAAAGACACTACTACTACTACTACTACTACTACTACTACTACTACTACTACTACTACTACCACTATTACTACTATTCTACTATTATTATTTCTACTAACACTACTACTACTACTACTACTACTACTACTACTACTACTACTACTACTACTGCTGCTGCTGCTGCTGCTGCTGCTGCTGCTGCTGCTATTACTACTACTGCTATTATTACTACTACTACTACTGCTATTATTATTACTACTACTACTACTTCTACTACTACTACTACTACTACTACTACTACTACTACTACTACTACTACTACTACTGCTGCTATTACTACTACTACTACTACTGCTATTATTACTACTACTACTGCTACTACTACTACCGTTACTACTACTACTACAACTACTACTACTACTACTACTACTACTACTACTACTATTACTACTACTACTATTACTACTACTATCACCTCCAAATCCACCACCCAAGCTTGCTTCTCTTTCCCTCAAATCAAATATATTCTTTCTTTCATCCCTCATTACATTATTACATTAAGGAATAGCTATCTCTCTCTCTCTCTCTCTCTCTCTCTCTCTCTCTCTCTCTCTCTCTCTCTCTCTCTCTCTCTCTCTCTCTCTCTCTCTCTCTCTCTTTCATTTCATCCACATTTTATTTTCTAACTCTCTTTCTTTCTCTCTTCTTGTACCACTTCCTTATTTATCTTTCCTCTCCCTTTTCTCTCCATTCTTTCCACTTCACCTTGTCTTTTCCTCCTTTCCCTTTTCCCACTATTCCTCTTTTTTCTGAACTTCTCTCTCTCTCTCTCTCTCTTCATTTTAACTTCTCTTTTCTCCTCCTCCCTTTCCCCTTCCCTCTCCCTCCCTCTCTTCCTCTCCCTCCCTCTCTATCTCTCTCCCTCTTCCTTTCCTCTCTCTCTTCCCTCACTCAATTTTTCTTTATTAGTTTGTGATTACACCGAACGGTCTCTCTCTCTCTCTCTCTCTCTCTCTCTCTCTCTCTCTCTCTCTCTCTCTCTCTCTCTCTCTCTCCTCACTTCTTTTTTTCTCCTCTCTTCTCCTTGTAACTTCCTTTTTCTGTTTTGTTTTCTCCTCTCATCTCTCCTCACCTCTCTTCTACCTCTCCTCTTCTCTCCTATCTCCTGTTTTCACCCCACACGCTGACTTTTCTTCTGCTGCTCTCTTCCTCTTCCTTTCCCCCTCTCTCCCCTCTTCCCTCCCCCCTTCTTGCTCTCCCTCTCCCTCGTCATTAATCGTCATGTAGAGAGGCAGGAATCAGTGGAGCCATCTGCGCCAGGTGGCTTCAGGTAACCTTCATTAATTAGGAGGCAGGTGAGGCGCCGCCAACCACACCTACAGGATGATTTGTGCTACCCGTGTGAGAGAGAGAGAGAGAGAGAGAGAGAGAGAGAGAGAGAGAGAGAGAGAGAGAGAGAGAGAGAGAGAGAGAGAGAGAGATTGTTGTTGAATGTTGTTATTATTGGTGCTATTCTTACTAACTACTAGTTCTGGTGCTTCTATTACTGCTACTGCTGCTGCTGCTTCTATATCATTCAAATTTCGTACTGCTCTCTAACTCAACACTACTATTACTAAAAACATATAAAAAAAAAAAAAATAAATAAAAATAAATAAATAAAAAAAAAAAAATGTTACTATTGACGTTCTTCACTCAACACTTCCATCTTTCTTCCCTTCTCTTCTTCATGAGCTGTAAGAAGGATAAACTTTATTAATTAACGTGCTTTACTTCGCCTCTGCTGCTATTGAGATAAATAATTGATAAAAGAATATAATACACCATTTGCCTAAGATTCAGTCACCACTTTCTTCGTGTCTTTCCATTAACTAAGGATAAACTATATTATTTAGCTTATTTACTGCTCACTAACTCACCACTATTGCTATTGAGAAAGAAAAAAAGTAGTGATAAAAAAAAACTATTCATCTCATTCTGTCGCTATTTTCATCCTCTTTTTCTTTCTTTTTAATCGTAATGATAAACTATTAATCACCTTATGTACTGCTCTCTTATTCATTACTGCAGCTAATAACATAAAATAAAAATAAATAAAAGCTAGTATTTACCTCATTCTGTCTTCACTTCCATCCTCTTTTCTTTCTTTTTTCATTCAGTCGTAAGGAAAAAAAAAACTATAATATTAAATATCTACCACTCTCTAACTAACCACTGTTGCTGTACTGAGATGAAGTAATTACAAGAAAATATACATAACTCTATTTAGCTCCTTCAGTCGCTACTTCATCATATTTTACGTTTATTTTTTTAATCGTAATGGTGAACTATATCCTTATTCACCCTTTCTACTGCCCTCTAACGCACCACTTCTGCTAATGAGACTAATAGATAAATACCAACAAAAACCAATGATACGCTGCCATTTATCTCACCACGCGTATGACAAAAGAATTAATAAAGCACAAATACAGCTTTTCTTTTCTTCAGTGTCCCTTCACCACTACTGCTAATTAGAAACAGTAAATAACAAAGAATAAATGATAAGCTACCATCTATCCCATTCAGTTCCCACGTGTACAAGAGCAGAATAATAATAAAAACACAAGCACACGTCTTTTCCTTCAATGTGGTGCGAGTGAGTGGCGTGCGTGGCTGGTGCTGCCATCTAGTGGAGAGAAGCGGAGGAGGAAATCGATGCGAGGTTTCAGCTTCTGCCGCTAGATGTCAGGACCGCCTCCTCACCGCCTCTAGTTCCCAAGGCGCCCAACAGATGGCGACACTGCCTTTTTCTCGCTTACCACTGGCAGAAAATGGAGTCTCTCTCTCTCTCTCTCTCTCCCTCCCTCTTTCTCTCTCTTTCTCTATGCCATACTGAAACACTTCTGCGCCGCAACTCCCCTACTTTGAAAAGGCTCTAGTTGAAGCTGAGCGGATTTCTAAGGCTGTTTTTATGGTTGTCGTGACAGATTAACATGATTTTTACGTTACTAACATGAGAAACCCTCTTGAAAATCAGGTTTATCATCTCTGTGGGCTTTGAAAGTAGTCTTGGAGAGAGGAAAGCGTTTTTGAATACCCCCCTCTCTCTCTCTCTCTCTCTCTCTCTCTCTCTCTCTCTCTCTCTCTCTCTCTCTCTCTCTCTCTCTCTCTCACCCCTTTTTCAACATTTTCACGCCTTCTGGAATTTCATACTACTTGTGGTGTTTCTTGGCGTGTTTTTATTCTCTCTCTCTCTCTCTCTCTCTCTCTCTCTCTCTCTCTCTCTCTCTCTCTCTCTCTCTCTCTCTTAAAACGATGGGTTAGAGAGAGAGAGAGAGAGAGAGAGAGAGAGAGAGAGAGAGAGAGAGAGAGAGAGAGAATAGAGGAGGGAGGGCGGGCGAGTTTTTAGAGTCTGTCTGTGTTGTATTCAATGCTCTCACTCGCCTAATTAGACAGTTTCCGATCTTGTTGTCCAGAGAGAAAAGAGATGCAATACTTTTGACTTTTTTTTTTTTTTACTTCATTTTGAGTCTTCGTCTTTTGTTGTCTCTCCTCTTATTGGGGGAGTTTTGCTTTTGTTTTGCTTTTTCGCTTATTTTTTTTTTTTTCGAGAGGAATGTTTGTGTGGTTTTATTTTATTCATTTATTTTTTGTTAATGTTGTTATTAGTTGTGTGTGTATG
>NC_087152.1:41461816-41476816 GCF_035594125.1 Scylla paramamosain | reverse complement strand
GCTTAGTTTCTCATGAACATTCTTTTCTTTTCACTCATTTTCGTTACTTTCAGTATACATTCAGTGCAACATAGACACACATCTGTGCACAATGCACACAATATATTCACATTTAATTTTATCATGAAGTAAACATTTTATACATTTTCCTTGTACTGATCTCATAACATTTTCACATTTTTACATATACATGCACTAAGTACACATCTTTTCTCGCAGGTAACATAAATACACATAAAGACACAATGCACACAATGTATTAATTCTTCCCTGATACAAATATTGTGTGCATTTTTCCTTGTATTTTCTATTATAATATATTTTTTTTCTTTTTTGTGTATACAAGTAACCCCACACCTTATTTTCTCACATAATGTAAATATTTCATGCATCTTTCCTCCTACAGATCTCTGTACTAACTACATTTCTACATTTTATTCGTAAGACGGGCCGTGGCCAAGGGCAACAAAAGAGGCTGGAAAAAAAGGCCCATTGAAGGTGCCAGTCCTTATACAATGCAGTGAACAGAACCAGCCAGCATTATGAGAAGTGTCTTGAAACCTCCCTCCAGAAACAGTTCACTCAAGGATAGGAGGATATACAGAAGCAGGAAGGGAGTTCCAGAGTTCCAGAGTATAATATACAATACTAACCATGTACTTTCTCTCCCCCACAGGTAAGTTGCGCTGCGCTGGAGGACGCAGAGAAGACGCACTGGTAATGTATTGAAAAGTGTTGCTGCGTAAAGACAAACTGTGTTGCTTTTATTTTTGTTTTCTGTGAGTTTTTTCCTACTTGTTCTGTATTAAAGTGTGTGTGTGTGTGTATTAACGTGTCTGTCTGCCTGTATACATGTGTTTCTTGTGTATGTGTGTGTGTGTGTGTGTGTGTGTGTGTGTGTGTGTGTGTGTGTGTGTGTGTGTGTACGTTCGTGTATTGTAAAACTGATAATAAGCAAGCTCGTAGCACACGTGTTCCATTCATTGGCCTCCTCCTCCTCCTCCTCCTCCTCCTCCTCCTCCTCCTCCTCCTCCTCCTCCTCCTCCTCCTCTTCATCGTCATCCTCCTTGTCTCCCCCTCGTCGCTAATCCTCCAATACTCGACTAATTATTTCCAAAAGTCACCATTAAGTTATTTGTCGTCATTACGTCATCATTGTCACCATTGTCATCATCATCATCATCATCATCATCATCATCATCATCAGGAATAGGTTTGTTCTGTGCGCGTCAGATTGTTTTGTTTAGATAGTTTTTATTATTATTATTATTATTATTATTATTATTATTATTATTTATTATTATTATTATTATTATTATTTTATAGTTGTTTTCTTTATCAATGTAGATTTTAAGATGCAGACTACCTTACTCTCTCTCTCTCTCTCTCTCTCTCTCTCTCTCTCTCTCTCTCTCTCTCTCTCTCTCTCTCTCTCTCTCTCTCTTTTCTCCATTTTCTCAATTATTTTCTCTGTCTCTTCCTCTTTCAGTCTCGTCTTTACCAGTTGACATCTTGGAGACAAAAGACGCCCCCCATTCCTCTCTCTCTCTCTCTCTCTCTCTCTCTCTCTCTCTCTCTCTCTCTCTCTCTCTCTCTCTCTCTCTCTCTCTCTCTCTCTCTCTCTCTCTCTCTCTCCTACAAAGTGAATGAGGAGAAGGAGGAGGAGGAGGAAGAGGAGGAGGAGGAGGAAGAAGAAGAAGAGAAGGAGGAGGAGGAAGAGGAGGAAGAGGAGGAGGAGGAAGAGGAGGAAGAAGAGGAGGAGGAGGAGGAGGAGGAGGAGGAGGAGGGGAAGGGCAGGAGAAGGACTGGGATGAAGGAAAGACGGAGAGGAAGAATGGGTACCAGTAGGAGGAGGAGGAGGAGGAGGAGGAGGAGGAGGAGGAGGAAGGGTGGTAAGGCGATTATGCGACACGAGAGTATTTTAATTTCCCGCGCAAACTGATTGAGAGGCGGCGACAAAGATGACGGTGATTAGCAGAAGAGGCGGCGGGGATGAGGCGGTGAGGAGGGCAGTTAAGAGGACTACAGAAGGAGGAGGAGGAGGAGGAGGAGCATAAGTAGGAGGAGGACTGGAAGGAAGGAAAGACAGAGAGGGAGAAGGATAAACACACACACACACACACACACACACACACACACACACACACACACACACAGTCAGGCATGAAGACTAGGGAAATTAGCATGACAGAGAGAGAGAGAGAGAGAGAGAGAGAGAGAGAGAGAGAGAGAGAGAGAGAGAGAGAGAGAGAATTTCCACATATACTTTTCTAATAAAAATGTCGTAGTACTTTTATTGCTTCTATAATTTCTATTTCTTCTTACTGCTACTATTATTATCCTCTCCTCTTCTTCTTCTTCTTCTTCTTCTTCTTTTTCTTTTTCTCTTTTTCTTCTTCTTTTTCTTCTTCTTCTTCTTTTTATTGTTATTATTATTATCATTATTATTTATTTATTTCCCTTTTCTTTCGCTTTCAACTATTGGCTGAGAATAAATGAAGGGGAAACTAATGCAAAAATAAAGAAAAATATTGAAAAGAAAAGAAATGCTGCTGCGGTTTTAACAGTAATGGTTTTGAACTGTCACTCTATTTTATTACCCCCAGAGAGAGAGAGAGAGAGAGAGAGAGAGAGAGAGAGAGAGAGAGAGAGAGAGAGAGAGAGAGAGAGAGAGACCCATTAAATTTTTTTGTTATAAGCTATTCTTGTTTATTTCTTTTAACAAATTTCAAACATTATTCTCTCTCTCTCTCTCTCTCTCTCTCTCTCTCTCTCTCTCTCTCTCTCTCTCTCTCTCTCTCTCTCTCTATCTCATCTCATCTCATTTCCCTCAAAGCACCAGCACAACTCGAGAGAGAGAGAGAGAGAGAGAGAGAGAGAGAGAGAGAGAGAGAGAGAGAGAGAGAGAGAGAGAGAGAGAGAGAGTGAGTGGTGTCTGGGCGTGGCATCAATGACTGCTCCTTCGCCTGGCATATGACACTTCATTGTTGACACGCGCCCTTCATGCTTAAAACACCCTTCCCCCCTCCCTCCCTCCTTCCCTCCCTTCCTCCCTTCCTCCCCCCTCCCTCCCTCCTTCCCTCCCTTCCTCCTCTGCCTTTCCATCTTCCCTCCCTCTCACCTACTTTTCCTTCCCTCTCTGTTTGCTTCTTCCCTTTCCCTCTCTCTCTCTCTCTCCCCTTCCCTCCTTCCCTCTCTCCCTCCCTTCCTCCCTCCCTCCACCTCCTCTCTCTTCCTTCCCTCCCTTCACTTCCATTTACCTAAATTGTCTCTTCATTGATTTTCTACATAATTCTCTCTCTCTCTCTCTCTCTCTCTCTCTCTCTCTCTCTCTCTCTCTCTCTCTCTCTCTCTCTCTCTCTCTCTCTCTCTCTCTCTCTCTCTCTCTCTCTCTCTCTCTCTCTTCTCCATGTGTGTGTGTGTGTGTGTGTGTGTGTGTGTTGTTACTTAGCAATTGGAGAGAGAGAGAGAGAGAGAGAGAGAGAGAGAGAGAGAGAGAGAGAGAGAGAGAGAGAGAGAGAGAGAGAGAGAGTTTGGTAATATAAAAAAAATATATAAATCTAAAAATAAATAAGTGGTATAAAATGTAAATCTCTCTCTCTCTCTCTCTCTCTCTCTCTCTCTCTCTCTCTCTCTCTCTCTCTCTCTCTCTCTCTCTCTCTCTCTCTCTCTCTCTCTCTCTCTCACGTCACTCCGCCAAAGTGGTTTAATGGTTGGTTACTGACAGCGGCTAAGTAGGCCATTTTGGGAGAAAAAGGAGAGAGAGAGAGAGAGAGAGAGAGAGAGAGAGAGAGAGAGAGAGAGAGAGAGAGAGAGAGAGAGAGAGAGAGAGAGAGAGAGAAGGGAAGGAAGGAAGGAAGGAAGGAAGGGAGGGAAGGAAGGAGAGCGGAAACTTGGCATAGTGAGGAGGAGGAGGAGGAGGAGGAGGAGGAGGAATGTGGAGAGAAAAGTTGACATCCATTGGAGGAAGGAAGGAGGAAGGAAGGAGGAAGGAAGGGGGAAGGAAAGAGGAAGGAAGAGTTTGAGTGTGTACAGGAAGAAAAGAAAAAAGAAAAGTAGAGGGAGGGAGGGGAGGGAGGGAGGGAGGGAGGGTAGGAAGGGAAGGAGTGAAGGAGGAAAGAAGGGACAGGAGGTAGGAGGAGGAAAAAGGAAAGGAATGAAAGAATTAAAGAAAGCGATGAATGAAGAAGAATGATAGAAAGAGAATGGATAGGAATGAAACAGAAAAAAATATGAATGAAGAGAAAGAAATACGAAACAGAAAGAGAAAAATGGAGAAAAAAATGAAAGAATGAAAAGGAAAGAGAATGAAAGATGAAAGGAAGGAATTGACAAAGAAGAAATAAATATGAAATAGGAAGGAAATATGGATAGATATTGGGAAGGGAAGGGGAAGAATGAAAGGAAGATGGAGAGTAAATAAAGAGGGGGAGAAGAGGAGGTTGAGAATTAGGCGGGGAGGGAGGGAGGGAGGGAGAGAGGGAAAGGGTGAGAGGAAATAAGGAAGATGGAGGGATGTAGGGATGACAAATAGAGAGAATTGAAAGGCTCCAAGTGGTGGCCATTTAACATAAGTGTGTGTGTGTGTGTGTGTGTGTGTGTGTGTGTGTGTGTGTGTGTGTGTGAAGTACTCTCTCTCTCTCTCTCTCTCTCTCTCTCTCTCTCTCTCTCTCTCTCTCTCTCTCTCTCTCTCACACACACACACACACACACACACACACACACACACACACACACACACACACACACACACACACACACACACACACACACACACACACACACACACACACACACACACACACACACACACACACACACATACTATAAATACATTTACGAACTTTATCTATTTCTTTGTCTGTCTGTCTGTCTGTCTGTTTGTCAGTCAGTCATTTATATTAGTCTATCTATTAATCACCCTTTACAATTAATTATATGTATTTTTTCTAATTTTCACTGTTATATCTTTTATATATGTGTTCTGTCAGTTTTCATCTAATTTTATGCACACCTATCTGTTTGTATATCTATCTGTCTATATCTATCTTATCTATGTCTATCTATCTATCTATCTATCTATATATCTATCTCTCAATCTACCTCTTGTTTAACTATCTCTCTACCTAGCTGCATATGTAAGAATCCATCTGTCTATCAATTTGTACGTATGTATGTACTTACCTGATCACAACTATCTTTTATGTATCAGAAATCGTCAAAGAACAAAAAAAAAAAAAAAAAAAAAAAAAGAAAGAAAAAGAAAAAATGTGAAAAAATAAATGAAATAAAGCTCGTTGAAAAGTCGTCTCTGTAAAAGGAAATAGGCTTAGGAAAACTTAGTATCTCAATATCTTACAAGCAAAATTCCCAGAGTCAGTAAATAGGGAAACAAATAATAACCCGTTCAAGCTTGATAAAGTTAGATTTAGATAAGAGAAAGGAAGGAACTGGCCCCCATCAAGAAAGGCAGCTGAGTGGAATGGACTCAGTAATCAGGTTGTTAGTGTTTTGTCTTTGGGAAAGCTTTAAATGAAGATTAAGCAAATTTATGGATGAGAATGACAGGTGGAAATAGTTAGGCAAATTTTACACAGGAACTGCCACGTGTAGACCTGATGGCTTCTTGCACCACAGCTTGTGTTCTTGTGTTCTTTTTTTCTATTGTGTTTGTTCTTGTTGTTGTTCTTGTTCGTGGTGGAGTTAGGTAGGTAGGCATGTTCCATATACGGACCACCACGTGTAGGCCTGATGGCTTGAAGATTTCCTTATTTTCTTACGTTTTTATGCCATTTCTGTTTATCCCAGCCAGTCAATTTCCGCTCCATCATCAGTGACCTTCGTGGAGTTATAACTGCGTGACCCTTGACCTCTTGAATTATGAGCCTTGACCCTGTATGTTGACTGGTTCCCACGGCCACGTCACATCACACCCTCAGGGGCAGCGTTCCGTGACCTGACGCCCCACAGTGCCCCTGCAGAGAGAGAGAGAGAGAGAGAGAGAGAGAGAGAGAGAGAGAGAGAGAGAGAGAGAGAGAGAGAGAGAGAGAGAGAGAGAATGAATGAATATGAAGGCATTTGCTTAGCAGATAGTGGGCGAGGCAGAGAAGGGAACCTAACCTAGCATTGGAAAATAAGGGAAGCTGCAAGAAGTCATGAAGTCTGCACGTGGCTGTCCCTGTATGAAGGAAAGTGAGAAGATGTAGTGGAAGAACAATAATTAGATATAAGAAGAGAAGAATAATTTGTAGAAGAGGGAGTTGAAGAAAGAACAACCTAAGAAAATGAGGAATGTTGCAAGGATCCATCAGGCCGACGCGTGACCGAGTCTTTATGAAGAAGAAAATGAAGATGTATTTAAGGAAGGATATAAGACGAAGAAGAATTTGTAGAAGAGGAAACTGAAGGAATTGAAAAAAAAAAAATAAAATAAACTGAAGAAAAATGAAAGACAAATATGAAGAACTAAATGAAACTGAGGAAGATGATGATAAAGAAAAATAAACACAAAATTGTAAGAAGAAAATAAAAAAAAAATAAAATAAATACACTAGTTTATTCAAGAATTAACACTATTTTGTCACTACTAAAAAAAAAAACCGACTATGTAAAGTAGGAGGAGGAAGAAGAGGAGGAGGAGGAGGAGGAGGAGGAGGAGGAGGAGGAGGAGGAGGAAGGAGAAGAAGAAGAAGAAGAAGAAGAAGAAGAAGGATGATGATAGGATGGTTAAGTACAATAGAGGCGTGTGGCACTTTCCCTCCTCCTCCTCCTCCTCCTCCTCCTCCTCCTCCTCCTCCTCCTCCCTTCGCCATCAAGTAAACAAACGACGGTGCGGAGTTAACACGGTCATTGTCGCTTTATTGAGGCGCCTGGGAGGGAGAGAGAGAGAGAGAGAGAGAGAGAGAGAGAGAGAGAGAGAGAGAGAGAGAGAGAGAGAGAGAGAGGGAGAGAGAGGGAGGGCACGTGGGAACACCAGCAAACAATAAAGGTTCCACTGTGTTCCTCACCTCACCCTTCCCTCTCCCTCTCTCTTCCTCCCTCTCCCTCTTCCTCTCCCTCTCCCTCTCTCTGCTGGTGTCCCGTGTTGGGTGCTTTTGAGAAGAGAGAGA
The DNA here is from genome assembly GCF_035594125.1 of Scylla paramamosain. Taxonomy (NCBI): domain Eukaryota; kingdom Metazoa; phylum Arthropoda; class Malacostraca; order Decapoda; family Portunidae; genus Scylla; species Scylla paramamosain. The sequence goes on along the minus strand of NC_087152.1, from coordinate 41,469,707 downwards.
GAGAGAGAGAGAGAGAGAGAGAGAGAGAGAGAGAGAGAGAGAGAGAGAGAGAGAGAGAGAGAGAGAGAGAGAGAGAGAGAGAGAGATGGGGGGGATAGCAAGAAGGAAGGAAGGGTTAGTGAGGAGGAGGAGGAGGAGGAGGAGGAGGAGGAGGAGGAGGAGGAGGAGGAGGAGGAGGAGGAGGAGGAGGAGACAAGATACATCATACCGATCCTTGTTATTCCACCTTCTTCCATTCATCCCTCCATCTCTCCATCCCTCCATTCCTCCATCTCTCCATTTCTCCATCCCTCCATCTCTCCAAACAAAATTTCCCACATTATCAATCGCAAGAATATAAAAAAAAGAGAAGGAAAAATAAATAACATCTTTTAATAAACTAGGAAAAAAAAAAAAGTTATGGCGTCGGAAGATCAAACACAAAGGCTCCTTCTAGGGATAAGAGAGAGCGCTACCTCTCCCACCACGAAATTTGCCTCGAGCTAAGATTAAACGCGCAAATGTGTTCACCCGGGAGGAAGAAAGTGATTAGGAGAGAGTGGAGGAGAAGAGGGAAGGATGAACGTGGGAAGGAAATAAACTAAAAAAAAAAAAAAACCTAACAAAACAAGGAAAAGAAGTGTGAGGTAAGGAAATATAAAAGGATGTGGAAGAAAAGAAGAATAGATTTGATGGATGAAAATGGAGAAGACGAGAAGAGAATGATGAATGGGAAGGGAAAAAAATGAAAACTAAGGATAAGATAAGTGTTGGATAGAAAAAAAAATATGAAGGATGTTAACGAAAAGAAGAGCAGATTTGATGATGATTATAAGGAGGTGAGGGAAGAATGAAGGGAATGGAAAAAAAAAATAGAAAACGAAGGCTAAGATGAGTAAAAGATAAAGAAATATGAATGACATGGATAAAGAAAACAGGAGCAGGATTTGAGGATGAAAAATAAAAGAAATGACGAAGGTGAGAATGGAAACATGGAAAAGGAAAAAAAAAATAATAAAATTGGGAAAACAGATACATAGAAGTTTACGACAAGGAAATGTGAATGATGTGGAGGAATAGAACAGTATTTAATGAAGAAAAATTAACGGAAATAAGAAGGAAAGAATGGAGGAGAGAAAGAAAGAAAGATAAGAAAGGGGAAAGGATGAGAAGTACAGAAAGTTGAGTTTTGATTTCAGTAAAAATATATGATGATTTTAAGGACGTGTTCTCATGAATATGATAATACTGTACGTACTCAGGTACAGTATTATAATATCAGTCTTTGTATTATCGATCTTACTACTACTACTACTACTACTACTACTACTACTACTACTACTACTACTACTACTACTACTACTACTATTACCACTACTATTACCACCACCAACACCACCATCACCACTACTATTACTACCACCATCATTATCAGTCTTTGTATTATCGATCTTGCTACTACTACTACTACTACTACTACTACTACTACTACTACTACTACTACTACTATTACCACTACTATTACCACCACCAGCACCATCACCACTACTATTACCACCACCACTACTACTACTATCACGACCGGTACTGCTACTACTGTTACACACACACACACACACACACACACACACACACACACACACACACACACACACACACACACACACACACACACACACACACACACACACTGGAATACAGAGGAGAGGAACCCGTGGAAAATGGAAACACAAACACAGGCGAATACAATGGAAATGGAAAGACAACAGACAGACAAACAAACAAACAAACGGACCAGCGAACAAAAGGAAAAGAAAACGTGAATTGCAGATACGCGAGATAAAAAAAAAGGAAAAGAAAAAAAAAGGAAAATCGAAACAATTCCAATCTCAACGAAAAAAAAAAAAAAAAAAAAAGAACAGAAGGGAAAAAATAATAAAGACACACTGAGTTATAGATAGTGAAGAAAAAAAATAATTAAAGTAAAACGGAGAAAATATAATAATAGAAAAATGATTTCGATAAAGAGACGTGAAAAATAATAGTAATGAAACGTAAAGGGAAACATAGATTAGTAAAAAAATATATAAAACTTGTGAACAGTAAAATATTATACCATAAAAGAATAAAAAAAAATAAAATAAATAAAATAAGAAAAAAAGGATTAGATAAATAAATATATAGATAAGAATATTTTTATAATAGTTCATTTTCTTTAGAGGGAATGGTTCTCTCTCTCTCTCTCTCTCTCTCTCTCTCTCTCTCTCTCTCTCTCTCTCTCTCTCTGTGTGTGTGTGTGTGTGTGTGTGTGTGTGTGTGTGTGTGTGTGTTCTCGTTTATTTGATATATGTTTGGCCTTTATGGTGTGGCGGCGAGAGAGAGAGAGAGAGAGAGAGAGAGAGAGAGAGAGAGAGAGAGAGAGAGAGAGAGAGAGAGAGAGAGAGAGAGAGAGAGAGAGAGAGAGAGAGCAACGCCTACATGCAACCTAAAAGTAAATTCAGGTAAATAATTTCTGAAGGGCAAACACACACACACACACACACACACACACACACACACACACACACACACACACTCTCTCTCTCTCTCTCTCTCTCTCTCTCTCTCTCTCTCTCTCTCTCTCTCATCAATGGCAACACTGATTATCAAAAAAAAAAACACGATCGATTGCAATACTTACTGCCATTCACATATCTGTTTATTTATTTATATATTTATTTTCATTTTCATTATTCATAGTAAACAATTTTCACATTTGTCATTTATACAACTATATATCTGTTTATTTATTTGCATTATTCATATTACAGTTGTCATATTACGGTGGTTTTAAGAGACCGTTGGGACGTGAAGTGGCGCGAACTCTCCTTACCAGAATACGTTATGAAAAAAAGGAAGATTTGTTTTTTTCATTATTTTTTTTCTCATAATTTGTATTAATTTTTAGCGATGTACAGGGCTTATGGTCACTGAAGTACTCGTATGTCAAACTTTCTATCTAAATGTGTCTATATCTATTTATATGTCTAAATATGTCTATCTATCTATATATCTATGTATCTATCTATCTATTCATATATTGATCTACCTGTTTTCCTGCCTGTCTATTTATCTATCCATCTATATCTATCTATATCTATCTATCTATCTATATATTTCCATCTTCTATTTTTTCAATTTATCTATCTTTCTGTAGCTATTTATCTATTTATCTATCTGTATTTATCTATGCCTGTCAGTTTATCATTAAGAGTGCCAGTCCCTAAAGAGAGGTCAAAAAGGGTTATCCAAAACAGGAGAATAAGTATCTTGAAATCTATCTTTTATATCTGTCTGTCTGTCTGTCTGTATGTCTGTCTGCCTGTCTGTCTGCCTGGAGCGTCGCAGCGTTGTGAATGTCAGTATATCTGTCATATATACTTGAGTCGCCTGTATACTTGTCATGCATACACTGGTCATTCATATCTGTCATCTGTGCATTCAAAATATCAATACGTGTTTACAAGCATTCCACTCCCTTCCTTCTTCCTAATTTCTTTGCTTTATATTGACGAAAGATGGGAGACTAGTGAGGGAACGGTGGGTGAGAGAGAGAGAGAGAGAGAGAGAGAGAGAGAGAGAGAGAGAGAGAGAGAGAGAGAGAGAGAGAGAGAGAGAGAGTAGGAGGTGGTTAATTTGTGCAGAGAGAAAAATTTTAAGTAAACGTAATCAGCAGTTGATTATTATGCTATTTTGTTGTAATGAGTGTATATTTATTTATTCATGCATTCCTTTACTTCTTTCCATCGCTATTTCCTTCCTTCCTTCCTTCCTTCCTTCCTTCCTTCCTTCCTTCTTTTCTTTCTTTCCTTCCTTCCTTCCTTCATTTTTTCTTTTAAATCAGTAAAAAGGTAAAAAAAAGATAATCTTAAGTTTTTCAATTTGTTTTTCTCTTAATGATTGATTTATATTAGTGGTATTTTCCTCCTCCTCCTCCTCCTCCTCCTCCTCCTCCTCCTCCTCCTCCTCTTTTCTCCCATCTTCACATGCTAACTCATTCCTTCCCTCCTTCCCTTCCGTCCTCTCCTTCCTTCATTCTTCTCTCTCCCCTCTCCCTTCTACGCCTCTCTCCCTGATGTAAGGGGCAGGTGGATAAGTGATGACCGGAGAGAGAGAGAGAGAGAGAGAGAGAGAGAGAGAGAGAGAGAGAGAGAGAGAGAGAGAGAGAGAGAGAGAGAGAGAGAGAGAGAGAGAGAGAAATAGGAACAAATAGATAAAGATATGTCATTTTTTTTACGTTCTCTTTTATAAATTCTCACTCTCTCTCTCTCTCTCTCTCTCTCTCTCTCTCTCTCTCTCTCTCTCTCTCTCTCTCTCTCTCTCTCACACACACACACACACACACACACACACACACACACACACACACACACACACACACACACACACACACACACACAGCATCAGGGGTCCGTGGATGGCGTCCTGTCATCGATCTCTGTCACCATGGCAACGCTTCCGGTGTGTGGGGGAACCTGAGGTGTGTGTGTGTGCGTGCGTGTGTGTGTGAGGGAGCTAATGGTTCGCATTGGCTGGATTAATCTGCAATGATATTCTCAATGATTATGAAGGAGTTATTATTATTATTATCATTATTATTATTATTATTATTATTATTATTATTATTATTATTATTATTATTATTATCATTATTTTTATTATTATTATCATTATCATTATCATTATCATTATAATTTCTGTTATTATAACTATTAATTAATAATGAAGCAATTAGTAATGTAAATGGATACAAGAACAATGATAATGAAAGTGATAAGAGCAATAATAATAATGATAATAATAATAATGATAATAATAATAATAATAATAATAATAATAATGATAATAATAATAATAATAATAATAATAATAATAATAATAATAATAATAATAATAATAATGTTACATAATAATGCTAAACATAATTGTACTTGTGCCGTTAATGAGAGTCCGACAAAGGCTTAATTTTATAAATAGAAAACCGGTAATTATTATACGACGCTGGACTGGGAAAGCAGTGTCTGTGTGTGTGTGTGTGTGTGTGTGTGTAGAGAGAGAGAGAGAGAGAGAGAGAGAGAGAGAGAGAGAGAGAGAGAGAGAGAGAGAGAGAGAGAGAGAGAGAGAGAGAGAGAGAGAGAGAGAGAGAGAGAATCTTAACTAACAGAATTTTTGTTTTATATATTTCACTATGAGCGTTCAATCTCTCTCTCTCTCTCTCTCTCTCTCTCTCTCTCTCTCTCTCTCTCTCTCTCTCTCTCTCTCTCTCTCTCTCTCTCTCTCTCTCTCTCTCTCTCTCTGTATGTGTTGTATGTAGTATGTAGGTGTGCGTGTGTGGATGGGTGAAATGTGTCTATGTTTGGATACGTTTGACAAGCAAGACATTAAGACATTCTCTTCCCTAAAAATAAATAAATAAATAAATAAATAAATAAATAAATAAATAAATAAAATAAAGAACTCGAAAACTGAATAGGTCGAGGAGGGAGAAGCTGGAGAACCAAGCCACTCCAGCACTCATAACTTGCACCTCTTCCTGATGGTTTGCACTCAGCTACGCGCCACTCGGCAGGCACAGCAGACGAGAGGTGGACAGCAAACTTTGGTAATTACGTGGCTTGGAAAAGAAGGGTGGAAGCAGGGGAGCGAATACATGCAACTTCTAATTCTTTTGGCTTGTCCACCTCCACACAGCATCACATCCCACCAAAAAACATTTATCCTGGACTTAACCATTTGATTACCAATGGATTACGTTACGTTAGATAAAGTTACGTTAGTTTAGTTTAGAGTGGGTTAAGTTGGATAAGACTAAAAGGTTAAGTTAGGTTACGTTCGGTTAGAGATAATGATGAGATAGGCAATGATGAGTGAAGGGTGTAGAGATCAAAGAATGAGTAATTGGAAGGAGGAAAAGGTGGAATAAGAAGGGAAAATGGATGAATGGAAATGTGGAGAGTGAAGAGTAGATGAATAGAAAATGAACTTTTAATGAGACCTTGATACACACTCAGGTCTCGCCAAAAACCTTCATCCGAGACTTAACCCTCTGATTTCTAATGAGACTGACACGCTGTTGCTTATCAATCATGGACAGTGTCAGTGTGGAAAATGTAATGGATCGGCACTGAAATATCTTAACAACTCAAGTATTCTTTTGTCGTCAGTGTCACTTTTCGAAATTATGCTTTGAACTTCCACTTCACTATTTTATTAAACTTTGAGGATAATCCAGGCCAGTTCAAGAGTTAACTTTCCACTCATCCACTCTCCATTGTCCACATTTCCATCCGCCCACTATTCCATTCATATTCCATCCTTTCCTCCTTCCACTTACTCATTCTTTGATCTCTATACGCTTCACTCATCTTCGCCTATCACATCATTTTCTCTAATAACCTAAACGAACGTAAGTAACCTAACTTAACCTTCATCGCTATCCAATTTAACTCCACTCTGAACTAACCTAACGTAACCTTACCTAACGTAACGTAATCCAACCCAACTCAGTCTAACTTAAACTAATCTAACCTAACGTAACCTTACCTGTCTTAATCTTAACCTAACTTGACTTGTACACCATTAGCTGTCATCATTACTATTATTTCTTCCATTATATTCCACCACCATCACCTTTCTTCCACTTCAATATCCATTCCACAACACACACACACACACACATGCACACGGCACTCCCACTCTCGCAGCGCCACCCTCCTTCCCTGCAGTCACTCCTCCACTTCCCTGCTTCCCTCACCAACAACTCACCCAAGAGCTTCATTCAAAGACCCAAGCAAAAGTTCCTACAGCCAAGTCACCGCCGCTGGCATCGCTTTCCCAGTCACAAGTTGGAATTCAGCCTCGCATAAACTCGGTGTATATTTTCTGCTACGTGGATAAGTGAAGAGGACGAGAATCAGAGGCACTTATCAAAGGAGCTTTTTGTGCATTTAAACTTGCTACGTGTTTCTGAGTGACATGACTCAAGTGGTTGTATATTAAAACAGTTTATTTGGGTGTTTTCTACTACATAAATGAAGAGGACGAGAATCAGAGACTTATCAAAGGAAGGTTTCATGTTTCACTTATACGTGGTACGTGTTTCAAATTAACAGGAGTGAAGGAAAGGTACATGTAAGCTGTCTAGATATTGTTTCAAGCTACGTGAGGGAGTGACTGAATAGAACGAAAATCAGAAAGACTTACCAAAGGAGGGTTTTATGCATTTAAACTCCTGTGATTCTAGTGACGCGTGAATAACTTAGAACCACCAGGACGAGTTAGAAGTTATGAGTATTAGATTTCTTGTAGTGAAGTGTTGCAGCCTCTAACCTTTTGACTCTTGTGGCTTCTCTACCTTAGTTAAATGAGCTGGTGCGAGGTTGCAGTGTAAGAAAGACGTCACTCTTGTTAAAAGGAGTGATCGAGTAGAGGAAATATTTTAATGCTTTGTGTTTTGTTTTCCTTAGATTCTTATGAGGTTAATTGAATGAGGTAATTGATAATATATTGTCGTCAGTATAAATTATTGTTGCTTCCTCCCTACAAGTTATGAATGAATGGAAGAATGGATGAATGAAATAATGAATGATAGTGTTCAGTGCCACGTAATGAAGGATGTGAATGTTAACGCTTTACCTCAATGAAAAGAAAAGTGACTTGATTGATATAATGAATTAATGAATGGAAGAATGAATGAATGAATGAATTAATTAATGAATATGTTTATAGTATGTAGTGCTAATGAAGGAAATGTGAATGTCATCTTTTCGCCACACGGGAAAAGAGAAATGACTGAATGAATAACATGAACTTAAACGAAGTGAATGAATAAATGAATGAACTAAGGAATGAGTGAATGAATGAATAAAGCTTG
>NC_087152.1:41446816-41456816 GCF_035594125.1 Scylla paramamosain | reverse complement strand
GAATCTATAATTTATAATGATATACTGAGAGAGAGAGAGAGAGAGAGAGAGAGAGAGAGAGAGAGAGAGAGAGAGAGAGAGAGAGAGAGAGAGAGAGAGAGAGAGAGAGAGAGAGAGAGAGAGAGAGAGAAAGAGAGACAAGCAACAATAAGCTAAAACATACACAAAAGAACGAAAAGGAAAAACTGAAAAAATAAAGAAAAAAAAAATCGTAACAAAATACAGATCAAATCACAAATAAGAAAAAAAAATAACAAACACTCTCCTCACAACAAAAGAAAAGAAAAAAAAGCACACAGAAAAAAAGAAAAGTAATAAAAACAAATAAAAAAAAAACACACACTATTGCCAACCAGCCAGCACCAGCAGCAGCAGCAGCAGCAGTGAGCGAGCGAGCGTTCTTACGGCGCCGCGGTATTATAATTAGTTTAAATGAAATTAATTATGCATGCGACAAACTTTCTGAAAATAGTGATTAATTGTCCGGCGTGGCGTGAACAATGCGCCACGTAATTTGTTCATCAGAGCGGACCTTCCTGCTCGCAATAAATGGTTCACCGTGGGATTTTATGCGTCGTCTGTTTCTGTCTCTGCCCGTCCGTCTGTCTGTCTGTCTGGCCGTGTATCCGTCCAACCGTGTGTGTGACTGTGCGTGAGGGATGAGGGTAAGAGGGGTGGTAGGTGGATACGTGTGTGTGTGTGTGTGTGTGTGTGTGTGTGTGTGTGTGTGTGAATGTCTATATCTGTCTACCTACCTGTCTATCTATTTATCCATCCATCTGTGTGTGTGTGTGTGTGTGTGTGTGTGTGTGTGTGTGTGTGTGGTTGGTTGTTTGTCTATGTTCTATTCTGTCTTATGTGGATGAGCGACTGACTGTTTGCTTGCTTGCCTGTTTGTCTGTCAGTCTCTCTCTCTCTCTCTCTCTCTCTCTCTCTCTCTCTCTCTCTCTCTCTCTCTCTCTCTCTCTCTCTCTCTCTCTCTCTCTCTCTCTCTCTCTCTACCACATACATATATAAGTTATCAAATGTCACTCAGCAGTTTTAGTCCTACCCAAATAACCTTCAGTATATCTTGGTTTTAGTCTTTGAGATCACCTCGCCACAAATGAAGCAGAGCAGCATTCATCAAGACTTACATTACTGAAAGACTCGGAGGTTGAAGAAGTAACGAGACGCAGGAAACTAACTGTAAAAAGCAGGGCAGAGGTAGCTTGTTTTTTTTTTTTTTTTTTACCTGTGTATGAGTGATGTATGCAGATAAGAAAATTAAATAAAAAGTAAATGGATATGTGAAAAATAGTAATAGGTAAAAATGCTTAAACTGAACAATTGACTAACCAATTAACTACTTAATAAACTAACTAACTGGCTGAATAAACTAACTAACTGGCTGAATATCGTAAAAAAAATAATAAGAATGAATAGGTAAATAAATAAATCAGCGAATAAACAAGTAAAAAAGAAATTGGATAACGTGGAGAGAGAGAGAGAGAGAGAGAGAGAGAGAGAGAGAGAGAGAGAGAGAGAGAGAGAGAGAGAGAGAGAGAGAGAGAGAGAGAGAGAGAGAGAGAGAGATCGTCAATAATGGCGTGCCGCAAGGGTCTATACCTGCAACTTTTCACAGTGAATTAGATTTGATTGTTCATGTGGGAACACCAGCGGCTCATTGGTGTGGCAGTTCATTCGTTTAGCCACGGTTCGAATCCCGTAGTGGAGAGGTGTGTGTGTGTGTGTGTGTGTGTGTGTGTGTGTGTGTGTGTGTGTGTGTGTGGAGAGGGGGGAAGGCATTGTATTAGGGTTCAAAATTTTTGTCTTGTGATTCTTTGGTCAATAAATCTATTTGTCAACCTGTCTATCTCTGTCTAGCTATCTGTCTGATCTATCTACCTGCTTAGATACTTACATAGCTACATATTTATCTATCTATCTATGTATCTTTCTATCCATCTACCTCTATCTATCTATCTGTATATTTGTATCGCTCTTCACGTGTTCGTCCATCAATCGCTGACCTCTGGAAAGGTGAGGAGAAGAGACTGATAATATTTGCAACCTCCATAAAAATTCATAAAAATTCTTGATGTATAGTCCTTTGTCCGCCTCACTATTGCAAGAGTCTCATGATCTGGTAACAAACACGCTGAGGAAAGCGCTGTGTGTGGAACCGCTTGATGAATAGTGCCTCAGAAGACTACCTGTTACATGTTAACTCACAGGTTCTCATGGTTCAGTGGATAGAGTGACGGTCTTGGATACTCGGGGTGTGGGATGCCAGGGTTCAAATCCCCACCAAGTAAAAAAATAATTATCATCAGTGGGAGAGACGCTGCTTACTCTTAACGCTAATACCATTCAAAATTTTAAGATTTGCTTTGTATTACGAGAGGTGCCTGTTGAGAATGTTGGTTAGATATTGTTTATTTATTTATTATTATTGTCATGTATTTTAGATTTAGGTGAGGTTCTAGCAGTAATTCGTATATCAATAAATGACATATTAATGAACATATTTATCACCCAGTCTTCCTCATATAACAACAGGTAACATCTACGTATTATTAAACTCCTTCAACTTTTACCTAATCTTCTCTCTCCTTCATTCTTTCTCTTTTTCCTCGATTATTTCTCTTACATCACCCACCTCTCTCTCCCCCACACTCCATACTATACTGTGTTGTGTTGTGTTGTGTTGTGCTGTGCTGTGCTGTGCTGTGCTGTGCTGTGCTGTGCTGTGCTGTGCTGTGCTGTGCTGTGCTGTGCTGTGTTGTGTTGTGTTGTGTTGTACTGCCAGACCCTAACCGTTCCCATATGACGTTGTTGTTGTGGCGACTTAACTCAATCAATATTTTGAATCAGAAGTTTCAAGGCAAAGGAAGGAGATGTCTGACCGCTGTGTGTGTGTGTGTGTGTGTGTGTGTGTGTGTGTGTGTGTGTGTGTGTGTGTGTGTGTGTGTGTGTGTGTGTGCGTGCGTGTGCATTTTCATAATATAATCTACCCTTTTCTTTTTTCTAATTATTAGTTATTACTATTAATATTATTAATGATATTATTTATTCTTATTCTTATTTCTTATGTGCCAGGGAGACCAACAACAAATTATAGAGAGTGAGAAGAAAGAAAGGTAAAAAAATAACGCAGTTTATTCTATTCCTTAAAATAATCGTGACTAGAAGAATGTAATTATAGAGACTGAGAACTTATACCATAACACAGCTACCTATAGACTTAATATACTGTCCCCCTTGCACCCAAAGACATAACACTACAGAAGGAAGTGTGAGAGAGTGAGCGTTAGTTAGTCAGTCATTCCCCCACGTGACTTGGTATATAAAGAGATGAAGAATATATGCTACGATACAGCTACCTATAGACTTAATATACTGTTCCCTTTCCACTAAAGACAGGACTGCAGTATAGGAAGTGAGCGAGGGAATGTGCGTCAGTCAGTCCGTCATTCCCACACGTGACCCTGTAACCTGCGGCCCCTCAGAGGCCAGGAGGACGCCGTGCACTTTGAGTAACAATCTTAACAAAGTTTGCAGTGGTTTCCTCGAGAGTAGTAAACATGACGTCAGTGCCTCGAGTGTTCTGGTTGTTTTTGTTGTTCTTTAGTGTTCCTTTGTGTTCCTTAGTGTTCGCAGGGCTGCAAGATCTACTGGTATTTTGTTTTTGCTTTTTTTTTACTGATTATTTGTTATTCTAGTGTTCCTTTATGTTTGCTTAGTGTTTGTATGAGCCACAAGATTTGCTGCTGTTTTATTGTTTTTTTCTTTAGTGTTCCTTTGTGTTTCCTTAGTGTTCACAAGGGTGTAAGATCTAGTAATATTTTTTTTTCTTTAGTGTTTCTTTTGTACTTCCTCAGCGTTCGCAAGGGTGCAAAATTTAGATATATTTGTTTTTCTTCTGTATTCCCTTGTGTTTCCTTGGGGTTTTAGCGAAGTGAGCAGAGGAGGAGACGAGGAAAAATGTGGGGTGTTGGTTGGCAGGACAGAGATACTGAATTGGCAGAGAAGTGCATAAGGAAAAGATGGTGAAAAAGGTAGTTTTTTTTTCCCAGTAGTAGAAAAAGGTAGTGTTCTAGCGAGACGAGGAGGGGCGAGGAGGGCACGGGATAAGGATGTTGATAGAATTAAATTATTGAATTGGCACTGAAGTGGATGAAGAAGCGATCGTTAAGAAAAAAAAAAGTTTTCGCCTTGTCTTACATTAGTGTTTACCGAGGCGAGGCGAAGAGAATACAAGGGAACGTGAGGAGTGTTGATAGACTGAGTGACGGGATTGGCAGAGGAATGGATGATGAAGAGATCGTGAAGAAAGGTACTTTGTCTCCATATCTTACATTGTTTTAGTGAGGAGAGAAGAGGAGAGGAGCGTAGAGGAGAGGAAGAAGAAAGAAGAGGAAAGAAGGACACAAGGAAAAGTACAGTGTTATGAGATTGTCAGAAAAATGGATGAGAAAGAGATGGTGAAAAAAAGATGTCTCCTTTTTTTTTTTACATTAGTGTTTTATCGAGAAAAGGAAAGAACAAGGAAGATAAAAAGCGTTGACAGGATTGAAGTGAAGGGAAGAGGAGGGTACAAGGGAAGGTAAAGAGTGATGGAAGGACTGAAGTGATAGGACTGGCAGAAAAATTATATGGAACACTGATGCAAGTGACGCAGGAACACTGACATAAAACCTGAGAAGTGGTTCGCTGCCTCGCTAGTTTGTTTAGCCTTACATGGTATTCTGGGTCATCGGTTCGAACCTCACTTCCACATGTCAAGTTTATTGCCTTGGGTTTGAGATGAGTAGGTCAGTGATCGCCTCGCCGGCAGTGCGCTGAGCTGAGGCCAAGTAAGAGTTAAAGGAGTGTGACGCCTCTGTGGGTGTTGTTATGATGTGCTTGTGTTGTGCTGGTCAGGGGTACTGGTAATGGGTGAAAGTGTGCCACCACCACCACCACTACTACTACTACTACTACTACTACTACTACTACTACTACTACTACTACTACTACTACTACTACTACTACTACTACTACTAGAGTTATTGTTTGAGGTGCTGTTATGACTTCCATTCCTGCTACTATTACTACTTTTATTACTGATATTATTACTGCTGCTATCATCAACACAACCACCACCACTATAACTATTATTTTTACTAATAATGCTGCTTTTGCTGCTGCTGCTGCTACTTTTAACACTATCTTACCATTACTACTACTACTACTACTACTACTACTACTACTACTACTACTACTACTACTACTACTACACCACGACCACCATTACTACCATATCGATAAACACACACACACACACACACACACACACACACACACACACACACACACACACACACACACACACACCCTCACTGCAGCACACGCCACCCAACAAACAGTCACAATCACTCCTAATATTTATTACCAGTGCTTCGAGTGGTGGCATCGTGTCCTGGATGAGATTCCCAGAGGCCTATCCCTCCCCTCCCCTCCCAGGCCTATAGACACGACCCTCTGCTGTACAATGCATCGATGGGAGGGGAGAGAGGGAGAGAGGGAGGGAGAGAGAGAGAGTGAGAGAGGGAAAGCGATGATGGGATGGGAGGGGTGGAGGTGTTTTGGGGAGTGGAAGGGAGGGTAAATGTAGTGATGGATGGGAAGATGATGGATGGGGAAGTAAGGGGTGGGAAAGATGATGGGGGATGGGCAAGATGGGTGGGAAAAAAGAGGAAGAGGAAGAAGAAAAAGAAGAAGAAGAAGAAGAAGAAGAAAAGAAGAAGAGAAAGAAGAAAAAGAAGAAGAGAAAAGAAGAAAAGAAGAAGAAAAGATGATGAATAGGAAATAGGAAACTTAAGAACAAAAAGGAAGAAATATGGACGAGAGAAGAGAAGCATTGGTGAATTGAATATAAAGAAATGAAAAGTGTTTGGATATTGAAGAGATAATAAGGAAGGAGAACTAAGAGGAGAGAAGAGAATACAGGTGTTGGATTAGGTCATGAGGAAGAGCAACTACAGATAAGGAGATGATAAAAAAAAGTGTTGGAGGAGGGAAGCGAATACAGTGAATAGAATCTCTGAGAAAACAAAAAAGTCTAAGAACATTGGAAAGGTAACGAGAAGGGAGAAGTAAGGGAAGCGAAGTGGATTCAGGTGTTGGTTAGATAACAATGAAGAGAAACAAGAGATAAGAAGATAAATAGTTGGTAGTGGAAGAAATTAGACATAGACAGAAACAGGGAAGGGAATTAAAAGAGAAGATAAGTTATGAAGAATGAAAAAAAGGTGACAAGTGGAGGAGTGGAGGCTGAAGGAGAGAAGAGGACGGCAGGATCTTGATAAATGGGGAAGGAGAATAATGTAAGATGTTGATGGGAATAGGGGAGTCAAGCAGAAAGGAATAGATGGGAATTGAATTAGATTAACAAAAAAAGAAAGAAAAATAAGAAAATGGAGTAGAATTTATCCGCATTCTTTCTTTGTTTATTGATTTTATAATGTAGAGAGGCCAAAGGGAGGAGTGAGAGAGAACTAGGAAGAGTAAGAACATTAAAGACAATATATAGGGACTGGAGGGTGACAGGGAGCCAGGGAGAGCGAGGTTTATAAGGACAGAGAGCAGTATAGGGAATAAAGGGCGGAGGGGCAGGCGGGCGAGGGTGCTCACTGATGGATGGCGTGGGCGGGCGGCGGGCGCGTGACGTAACCAGGCGCCCTCTGTTCACCTGTCATGGCTTCGCGCATCGCCCTGATTTATGAGGTGCTGTTTGGTGCGAAAAACAAACGCCACTTTTGAAATTAAGCGAATAAACGTTTTTTTTTTCCTGAATTTTATAGACGAGTTGGATAAACAAGCGAAATAAGCGAAATATATTAATAATTTAAACAATGTTGGTGTGAAATAACGAAAAAAAAAAGAAAAAAAGGCGATATAAGGAAGGGAAAAGTTAGATAAGAAAGGAGATATGTGGAAATCTTTTAGTCTCCCTCTCTCTCTCTTACCCTCTCAAATGTTGATTCACCTCTCACTAGGTTGGGAGAGCATGGTGAAGCTCCCTCTCCTTCTCCCTCCTTCTCCCAATGCAAGGAAAGGGAGAGGAAAAGGGAAGGGTAAGTAGATGCGTGAACACCTTTTACCTTCCCTTCCTTCTCCCTCTCTCCCTCGCATGTGTTGATGTATCTCTCACTGGGATGGGAAAGTATAGTGAAGTCTCTCTCTCTCTCTCTCTCTCTCTCTCTCTCTCTCTCTCTCTCTCTCTCTCTCTCTCTCTCTGCAAGAAGAGGAAAGGAAAAAAGGAAGGATAAAAAAGGAAATGAGTGGAAATCTTCTTGTATTCTCACTCTCTCTCTCCCTACTCTTCCTCCATCTCTCTCTTTCACTCCCTCTCTCTCCTCCCATATGTTTATTTACCTCTCATTGGGCAGGGAGAGTATAGTGAAGTCTTCTCTCCCTCTCCCTCTCCCTCTCTCTCTCTCTCCTCTTACCAGCAGATAAATGACGTGGAAACTCGTGCCATTGAGGCGCTAAATTATGAATACACGAGGAGCGCGCGTGTGACCCGCTGTGTGTGTGTGTGTGTGTGTGTGTGTGTGTGTGTTCTTCGCTCTCAAGGGTGTTGTTGATGATGGTGGTGGTGATGGTGGTGGGGGTGGAGGTGATGGTGTTGTCGTTGTTGTGGTAGTAGTGGTGGTGGTGTTAGTGTTGTTGTTGTTGTTGTAGTTGTCGTAGTGGTGGTGGTGATTTTCTGTGAGTCGGAAGATCACTTGGATTATGGCGCCTAAGAAATGTGTTTATGGCGCAGGGAATGGTTATGTATTGACTCATGGAAGACGATAAGAGAGATTATTAGCTTAAGAAGACGTCTATGTTGTGTTAGAGGAAGCATGAACACTGAATCTTTACCCTTGTGCGACGCTAGGAGAGACTAGTTAGGTATTGACTGAGAGAAGAGAATACGAGGGATTATTTGCTTGGGAAGGCGTCTACGTTGTGTTAGAGGAAGCATGAACACTGAACCTTTACTCTTGTGCGGCGGAAACAAGAGACTGGTTAGTGGCGGCGGTGCATTCACTGCCTTCCGCTCTGGGCATGTTTGGTGTGAGTGTCGGCGGTGGTGGCGGCGATGGTGCATGGCAGGCTTTTAAAAAACGTCCCGCCGCCGCCTGTGTGCTTGTCCCTGTCTTACTCTGTGGATATTCCTTCCCTCTCTTCCCCTCTGTCACATTTAGGAGGTTCAAACACGCCACCACGTCCTGAGAGGAAGACACGGAGGCTGCTAACACAATCTTAGCTTCCGCAGACGAAGACAAGGCGTTCGTTCTCATTCTCAGGGGCGTCTCCTTACCTCCGCCCTCCCTCTCCTCTCCCAGTGCTCGTATACGAGTATATCTCCCCGCCTAGGACCATATTCTGAAACACTTCCGCGCTGCACCTCTACTACATTCAAAAGGCTCTAGTCGAAGTTAAACGAGTTTTTAATGGTGTTTTATGGTTGTAGTGACAGATTAACAAGATTTCTACATTATTAGCCGGAAAAACACTCGTGAGAACCCGGCTAATTATCTTTGTGGCCTTTGAAAATAATCGTGGTGGAGTGACAGGGTATTGTAAAGATGCTTTTATGTTTGTAGTGACAGACTAATAAGATTCCTACATTATCAATAGTAGCAACACTTGAGAATCGTGCAAATCATCTCTGTGGCCGCTGGAAATAGTCGTGATGATAAAGAGAGAGCAAAGATTTTCTGAATACTGGCCCAAATTTTACACGGATTAATCCTTTCTCTTCCCTCACCCACCACAAGCCTTCCTTCCTTTCTGCGCAGTCTAATCATCCTCTAGATACTGTTAAACTTCCCTCATCTTCCTCTAATCTTCTTCTCCCCATCTTGTAAGTCCATATACTCATTCTCCCCAGCTCTCCTTCCCCCTTCATTCCTCCTTCCACGCTCCTTACTAAGACCGTGAACACTAGTACCTCCTTACACACACATACACACACACACACACACACACACACACACACACACACACACACACACACACACACACACACACACATGGAAATACAAGAGGCAACATATATAAGAAAGGGGTTGGCAAGATACTTCTACCAACCTTGTATTTCACTGTTCATGACAACATCCAGCCTCTTAACCTTCCTCCTCCTCCTCCTCCTCCTCCTCCTCCTCCTCTTCCTCCGTCTCCTCCTCGTAACAGTTAAGTGCTTCTGTTGTGCTTGTATATGTGTCTTCAGTGGCTCGGTTTGGTTTAAATTTGTGGTTTAGAATGGTGTGTTGTGGTTGTGCTGGTGGTGGTGGTGGTGGTGGTTTAAATTTTGTGGTTTAATTTGGTGGTTTAGTGTAAATTAAGTGATGTAGAATTATTGAGTGTTTGATGTAATAGTGATTTCTTTTATGATTTTATTTTTTCTTTATTCTTTTTTTCTTTTTCTTCCTTACTTTTCACTTCCCTTCTTTCTTTCTTCATTTGTTTATTTTATTTATCATATCTTTTTTTAGTCTTGTCGTGGTGGTGGTGGTGGTGGTGGTGGTGTGTGTGTGTGTGTGTGTGTGTGTGTGTGTGTGTGTGTGTGTGTGTGTGTGTGTGTGTGTGTGTGTGTGTGTGTGTGTGTGTGTGTGTGTGTGTGTGTGTGTGTGTGTGTGTGTGTGTGTGTGTGTGTGTGTGTGTGTGTGTGTGTGTGTGTGTGTTAGCTTGAGGATTCGGTTACTAATGGGAAATTTGCCAGAGGAAGTAAAGTATGTCTAGTATTACTATGACAATGTACTGACTGACTGACTGACTGACTGACTGACTGACTGACTGACTGATGAGGACGAAAAGTTTGTAAATGGGTGACTGTCTAACTTACTGACAGACCCAAAGACGCTACTTCGAGGAGGAGGAGGAGGAGGAGGAGGAGGAGGAGGAGGAGGAGGAGGAGGAGGAGGAGGAGGAGGAGGAGGAGAGAAAGATGAAAAGGAGGGAATGGATATAAAAGTGAGAGAGA
>NC_087152.1:41429316-41434316 GCF_035594125.1 Scylla paramamosain | reverse complement strand
TTAGCTGATTAGGGAGGGAGGGAGAGACGGAGGGAGAGAAACAGGGAAAGGGAGAGGAGGTGGAGGGCTGGTCGGTGGATGGAAGGGAGGGAGGGAGAGAATGGAAGCTGAGATTTGAGAGATTAGAAGGTCACGTGTGCCAAGGGTGACTTGTCTCTATCAAAGGACTGACTCTTTTCATGTTAGTTAGAGCACTGTGTGTGTGTCTTTCTCCCCTTCGCTCCTGTCCCGCTCTCCTGTCCTCTCCTTCTCTCCCTCTCTCTCTCTCTCTCTCGCTGTCCACTCGTGTCTCTATTCGCAGCTACTGTTAATAAGCTGTACTGGAAGTTATGTGTGTTTTCAAGAGTATTTCATGATTCAAAAATATAATTACTGATGAGTGTTTTATCTCCGCTACTGTTAACATGTTGTAATGGAAGCTGTTTGGGTTTTTAAGAGTATTTTGTGATTCTAGTGATAGTTTGACAAGGATTCTTCATCGTTAGTATGAAAAATAGCCATGAAAGTTCGTCTAATCATGCTTTTCTCGCTCTTTTTCTTGTTGCTCTCCAATGTTGCAGTGTCTAGTCGCAGTTACTGTTAATAAGCTGTAGTGGAAATTATGTGGGTTTTCAAGAGAGTATTTCTGCATCATCCTTGTGAAAAATAACCAAGAAAACTTCAAGTAATCATTTTTTTCTTGTTCTTGTTCTTCTCCAGAGCGCTAGGTCTTCTGCGCCTTCCTCGATCACACATCCATTACAAGCAGGTCTTCTTTCATCGCATCCGTAAAACGTTCTCCCAAATCTTTCTCGCTTTCTCCTGCCGCGTAGATGCATCTCCAGCATCCTCCTTCTTGCACACTAATCACATCTGTGGCCTTTTGTAAATAAGAAAATAAGGAACAGAAAAATAATTATGATTACAAAATGCAACAAAAACAACCGCCTCTACTACTACTACTGCTACTACTACTATTAATACTACTACTACTACTGCTATACCTTTGCTCCTTCCTTAGCTTCCGTCGTTGGCAGCGCTGTTGCTGAGAGAGAGAGAGAGAGAGAGAGAGAGAGAGAGAGAGAGAGAGAGAGAGAGAGAGAGAGAGAGAGAGAGAGAGAGAGAGACAGGAAAAAGGTGGGGATAAAAGGTGTTTGTTTCCCCTCTATAATTCCTTCCTATAAATTTCCTCCGATTATTTCTCCTCCCTTCTTCCTTCCGTTCTTCCCTCCCTCCTTTCCTCCCTTTCTCCCTCCCTTCCTCCCTCCCTCCAGCTCTCATCCTCTCTCCTCCCACTATCTCCTTCCCTCTTCAAGGAAACAGAGCCAAGATGTGTGTGTGTGTGTGTGTGTGTGTGTGTGTGTGTGTGTGTGTGTGTGTGTGTGTGTGCGCGAAACAATGAACGTTATATGTGTACGTATAAGTACACACACACACACACACACACACACACACACACACACACACAGAGAGAGAGAGAGAGAGAGAGAGAGAGAGAGAGAGAGAGAGAGAGAGAGAGAGAGAGAGAGAGAGAGAGAGAGAGAGAGAGAGAGAGAGAGAGAGAGAGAGAGAGAGAGAGAGAGAGAGAGAAAGTATACAGAGTCCTACACGCAGATTAGATGAAAGAAAGTTCTTACTGAAATAAGTTTCTCTCTCTCTCTCTCTCTCTCTCTCTCTCTCTCTCTCTCTCTCTCTCTCTCTCTCTCATTCTTTCTGATTTACGAGACTGACGTAAGGCCTTTTTTCTTTCATTCCGTGAGAGAGAGAGAGAGAGAGAGAGAGAGAGAGAGAGAGAGAGAGAGAGAGAGAGAGAGAGAGAGAGAGAGACTTGCATCGTCATATATTTTCCTTCGACATTAAATATTCTGCCTTGAGGAGGAGGAGGAGGAGGAGGGGGAGGAGGAGGAGGAGGAGGAGGAGGAGGAGGAGGAGGAGGATCACACGGGTACATTTGTGTAACTTTTACCCACTCGTGGTGTATTAAATCAAAGCAAAGAGAGAAAAAAGGAAGACAGAGAGAGTGGGAGAGGAAGGGAGAGTGGAACACTAGGAGGAGTAAGAGAAGGAGGAGGAGGAGGAGGAGGAGGAGGAGGAGGAGAGATTTACTGGGAGTGGGCGGAGTCCATTATAACGAGGGGAGAGGAGTGAGAGGAGTGAGGGGAGAGCGCCCCGCCCACACACCACAAATCCTCTCCCACTATTGGCCGCGGAAGTCACAACCCCGCCCAGGCAGTAGCGCGGAAGATGCCAGTTAATGCCGACCCGCCGCGCCGCCCTCGCCCGTCGCTCAGCACGCCCCCTGCGGCGCCCCTCCTGCAGCCGCCGCGCCCCTCAGCTCCCTCAGCCTCAGGGAAGCCCTCAGGGACGCCGTGGAGGGACGTGGAAGCCGCCAAGCCAGAAAGAAATTAAGTAAATGACGAAAAAAATCCACCGCTTCAGGATTTGCACAACTCCATTCCTTCTCCTCGCCGCTCCGCTCTCCCGGCGCTCACCCCTCCCTCTCCCTTGCCCTCTCCCTCCCTCCCGCCTGGAAAAAAGCGGCGAAGTGGGCGGAAAATTCTGGCAACCGGAGCAAACTTTAGGCAACCATGATGGCAGCTCTTGATATGCCCCCACATGGCGGAAACGCCCGCACTCCCCCGCCCGCGTCCACAAGCACAGCAGCCCCGGTCCTCCTCACGAGCCACATCCGCACCGGTTATACGCCCCTGCCGCCCAAGGGAGGGGGGAAAAGAGGAGGAAGGAGACGGAGGAAGATAGAGATAGAGAGAAAGAGAGAGAGAGAGAGAGTG
Organism: Scylla paramamosain; assembly: GCF_035594125.1. Taxonomy (NCBI): domain Eukaryota; kingdom Metazoa; phylum Arthropoda; class Malacostraca; order Decapoda; family Portunidae; genus Scylla; species Scylla paramamosain. The sequence goes on along the minus strand of NC_087152.1, from coordinate 41,431,545 downwards.
TGTGTTGAGAGAGAGCGAGAGAGCGGAGCCAAGGAAGGCGGTCGCTCGCTCCCTCATTTGCTTCCTCACTCACCGTCTTGTTTCTCGCTCCGACCTGCCGCCGCCTCCTCCGCCGCCGCCGCCGCCGCCGCCGCCGCCGCCGCCGCCACCGCCGCCGCGATATCTTGGGACTTCCGCCGTGGTGACTTTATCTCAAGTGTTTTCCTGGCGTGTCGTTGACCTCCTGCTGTGACCCCTGTGAGCACCAGTGATCAGACACGAACGCACGCCCGCTCACGCACACCAATGCACGTACAGACCCGCACACTCACGCACGTGCAACCTATCATGACCGTGTGCTGATGCCCCGCAGAGTGACCAGCCCCGTGACCTCACCTGACCCCGCGTGACTTCAGCGAGACAATTCAGCCAACCAGACCAGACCAAGATGACCCTCAGACCAGCGTGAGGTGACCCAGTCTGACCCAACACAACGTCGCCGTTGCCGCCTGACTAACCTGTGACTTGGCGCTGCCCACATGACCTGAATCGACGCACTGTGACCTGACCGCGCCGCGACCCGAGAGAGACACGTGCTGGGGAGCGGTCGTGCCCCCGGCTGACGCCCCTCGCCCCTGTGGCCGCCCGCACCTCGTCTCCATGACAATGCTGGACCTCAAAAGTTCCACGCCAGACTACCTGCCCAGGACGGGGCCGCTGTCCAACTTCTCGATGCTCTTCACGGGTAATTATATAGGTGGTGACTCCTTCCTACTCTCTCTCGGTGTTGTGGTGACGTAGACTAGACTAAACCTTTGTGTGTGTGTGTATGTGTGTGTGTGTGTGTGTGTGTGTGTGTGTGTGTGTGTGTGTGTGTGTGTTCTTTTTGCCGCCGCTGCTGTTGCTGTTGTGGTGGTGAAATCACTTCTTCTCAGATTTCGGATACTCCTTTCCACTGCAGTCTTTGGGAACCGGCACCTTCACTGGGACTTTTTATAATCTTGTTGTTCCTCCTTACATAGAAAGAAATATTGTAGTGTAACCAATGATGATGGAACCAAGGACATAGGAACAATAGGATGACTAGTTTCGCTTTCCATCTTCATTCCTCTGAAGAAACTGCAAAGCGAAACAGTCAGGAATAAAATTCTGTTTCCACGCCCTTGTTCCCGTCACCGCTGGACTCCACATGTCCTGAAAACGTATCAGTACTGTAGTGAGTGTTAGCGCCACCGAACAACAGCAGCAGCAGCAGCGATGTGTGTTTCTGTAGTAGTTCTTTTTGTTTCCCGTAGTGCAGATTACATACATATTCTGTTCGCTACAGTCTGTTGTCAGCCAGTCGTCAGGTTATCTGTAAGCATATTTTCCCTCATTATTAAGTATTTCCTGCATGATTCATAAGAAATTCAATGTTCTCACCCCAAAGCAACAATGAAACCGTCAAATACGTGTTACTTTGCATCTTAAATTCATCGTCTCAAGCGGTTATATTTAAGTGACACGCGGCTGCTCGTAATCAAGCTTTGAGTGAAGTGAGATCGTATTATTTCGTGCAGGATTCGCTATAAGAAACTCAATACAAACAGAGATAACATAGAATACACTCTACTGTACATCTTCAATTCCTAGTCTAAAGCTGTCATGTTTGAGTGACAAGCGGCCGTCCCGAACAAAACTTTAAGAGTGGAAAGTGAGACCGTGCATTGATTCAGTTTAGATTCGGTCTGAGATACGAACAAACCGAAGCATTGAAGACACCTGACATTTGATCACGAACAAACCAACACAAAACGAAGCAAAACAAAGCAACAGACTGTAGTGATAATTTTATTCGTAGTATATTAGTGATTTTCTTCTCTTTTGTCTTGTAGCATTAGTGTAGCGGTATAGAACAATAGCTGATGATTGACGAGAGAGTGAATCTTGATGAATGTGTTGTAGTGTGTGTGTGTGTGTGTGTGTGTGTGTGTTTTAGTGAATATGAATGAAGATGAGTGACTGGAGACAAGGTTTACGAGTAATGACAAGAGAATAATGTATATGAATGAAAGATATGTTAGAAAACACTTAATACTAATGAGTGTCTTGTATTTTTTGTGTATATTATGCGAATGATGAGTAATGGAAGGAGGGAAGAAAGCTTTAGGAGTGATATAACATAAGAACAGTTCATATTGAAGGAAGATGAACGAGAAATTGTTGAATTCTGATAAGTGTGTATTCTGTACGTACTATGCACTTACTCTT
>NC_087152.1:41416816-41419316 GCF_035594125.1 Scylla paramamosain | reverse complement strand
AGGAGAATGTGCAGTGAATGATGAGGGATTATGAAGGGGAATGATGTGAAATAGGAGAAAGTAAATGGGTTTGGAATGATGGAGGAAGATGGAGAAGAATAAGCAGGAGTAAATGAAGAAGTGAAGGAGAATGATGTGAAGTGGAATAAATTAGAAGGAATGGGAGTGGTGAAGGGAAACTAAGCGGATGAGAAAGTGGAGTGAATGAATAAAGAAATAAGAAAGGGAGAAAGGAATGAAAGAAAGTAGAGAATGAAAGAGATTGGATAGTAATGATAGGAAAAATAGAAGAGGAAATGGAAGACGGAAGGAATAGATTGAAGGAAAGACTAGAAGAGAGAGAGAGAGAGAGAGAGAGAGAGAGAGAGAGAGAGAGAGAGAGAGAGAGAGAGAGAGAGAGAGAGAGAGAGAGAGAGAGATTGACAGACGGATAGATGGAAGAAGAACTGGAAAAAGAGATAGCGAAAGAAAGAAGAGAAAAGAACTGAAAGAATGAGGGAGGATTTAGAGAAAGACTTGAAGAGAGAAGATGGTAAAAACATAACTGGAAGGGAAAAAAAGAATGGAAGAAGTAAAGGATAAAGAAAAGGACTAGAAAAGAGAAAGGACAGGAAAAAAAGACTAATTTATTTATTTATTCTTTTAGGTGTTAATAGTTAACGAATTTACAGCTTTTATCAATGTCAGCTCTCTCTCTCTCTCTCTCTCTCTCTCTCTCTCTCTCTCTCTCTCTCTCTCTCTGGCAGTGAGAGGGGAGCCACAAAGGAGTCGCGTGCCCCTCAGGCGGTGACCAAAGGGAGAGGGAGAGTGGGAGAGGGGAAGGGAGAAGAGGGAGGGAGAGATTTTCCTCCTTCTCCTCCTCCTCCCCCTCTTGTTTGACTTCCTCCCTGATTTTTCCCTCTCATCCTTCTCCCTTGCGCCTCTTCCATTTCCTCTTCTTCGCTCTTCCTCTTCCTTCATCTTCTTTCACGTGCTTCTTTTCATCCTGTTATGCTGCTCTTCTCGTTTTCTTCTTCGTTTTCCTTTCCTTCCCTTGTTTTCATCTTTTTTTATTTTGTTTCATCATATGTTTTTTTCTCGTTTCTTTTTCTTCTTTCTTTTCTTCCTATTAAATTTACTCGTCTTCCTTTTCCTTCGTTCTCTTTTTTCCCTTTTTGTTGTTAATTCTCTTACCTCTCCTTTCTTTTTCCTTCTTTTTCTCTTCTATCTCTTCTTTCTACCCTTTCGTCCGCTTCCCTTCTTTTTCTCCTTTATTTTTTCTCTTCTCTTTCTTTTTCCTTTGCTTTCTCTTCTGTATCTCCATTCTATCTTTCTTTCTCCTTTATTTGACTATTTCTTCTTTCTTTTCTCTTTTCCTTCGCTTCTTCTTCGATCTCTTCTTTCTGTCTTCTCCTTTTCTTGTTTATTTCGTCTTTTCTCTTCCCTTTTTTTAAATTTTCCTCTCCTTTTTTAATTTTTTCAACTTTTCCTGTCTTTTGTTTATATATTCTCTTCTCTTTCTTTTTTTAATTTTCTTATCTTTACTTTCCTTTCTCTTCTATCTCTTCTTTCTATCCTTCTCTTTCTCTAGTTATTATTTGTATCTTCTGTTTCTCATCTCTTTCTTTAGCTTTTTTTCTTTTTTTCCCTCTTTCTTTTCTATCTCTTATTTCCATCCTTTCGTCTCATTTTAGATTTTTTCCCTTGTATAATTCTTTTCTTATTTCCCTTTATATATTTTTCATTTTCTTCTCTTTCTCTTCTTCTTCGTTTACCTTTTTGTCTCTTCTTTCTTTTCTTCTTTATCTTCATTGCTATTAATTCCTTTTCCTTCTATCAATTTCCTTCATCTCCTTCAGCTTCCATTTTTCTTCCTCCTTTTTTTCCCTCTTGTCCACGTAATCACCCGTCCTCTCTCTCTCTCTCTCTCTCTCTCTCTCTCTCTCTCTCTCTCTCTCTCTCTCTCTCTCTCTCTCTCTCTCATCTAGTTTCCTATATAATTTTCCGATTACATCTCTGCCTTTCATTTTATTTCTTATCCTTTCTTCGTTTATTCCAATCTCCTTTTTTTCTCTTCTCTCTCCTTATTCTGTCCTTCCATTTCGCTCCCTTTCATTCTTCCCCTTTCTTATTCCCTTCCTGTTTTTAATCTTCCTATTCCTCCTTGCTACCCTTTGATCCTTCCACTTCCTTACTCCTCCTTTTCCAACCCCTATTTTTGTCCCATTCCTCCCTCTTCGTCCGTTCTCCTCTTTACTTCTATTCCTTCTTTGCTTCTCTATCTGTTTATCCTCTCCCTTTCTTTTTCATCATCGTAATCATATTCTCCTTCCCCATCGCATCTCTTCCCGCTCTTCCTATCCCTCTTTCAATGCTTCTGTCCCTCTTTATTCTCCTGTTCTTCTCCTATCCCTCTTCCTGTTCGTTCCCTCCGTATCCCAGCCCGAGCACCTTCCGCGCCTGCCTCGCCCCTGTCAGCTGGACGGAGGAAATGGGCCAGTGATGAGCTCGCGGCCAGTTT
>NC_087152.1:41404316-41409316 GCF_035594125.1 Scylla paramamosain | reverse complement strand
CACACACACACACACACACACACACACACACACACACACACACACACACACACACACACACACACACACACACACACACACACACACACACACACACACACACACACACACAAAGGTTTACAAGAGAGAGAGAGAGAGAGAGAGAGAGAGAGAGAGAGAGAGAGAGAGAGAGAGAGAGAGAGAGAGAGAGAGAGAGAGAGAGAGAGAGAGAGAATATGCAGACAGAAAATATGAGAAAGAGAGAGAGACGAAGAAAAAAGGAAAAGAAAAATGCAGCTTGGTCTGTGATGGAAATTGGTGAGAGTGAAATCAAGTGAAGAAAGGGAATGAGGAGGAGGAGGAGGAGGAATAGGAGGAGGAGGAGGAATAGGAGGAGGAGGAGGAGCAGAAGTGGACAGTGTTGACAGAGGCAGATGTAAAGCAATCAGTACTGAGAGAGAGAGAGAGAGAGAGAGAGAGAGAGAGAGAGAGAGAGAGAGAGAGAGAGAGAGAGAGAGAGAGAGAGAGAGAGAGAGAGAGAGAGAGAGAGAGTAGAATGTTACTTTATTACTATTACCAGCACCTTTACCATCACGAGAGAGAGAGAGAGAGAGAGAGAGAGAGAGAGAGAGAGTGTGTGTGTGTGTGTGTGTGTGTGTGTGTGTGTGTGTGTGTATGTGCCAGAAATTACTTCACACACCATCACCACCACCGCCACCGCCACCACCACCACCGTCGTCATCATCATCATCATCATCATTATTCAATTTCTGATAATCGATTGCTTTTGAGTCCTCCCTTAAATCGATTGCCGTTTTCTGTTCCATTGCACATTCAAATTTCCTTTCCCATCGTCACTCCCTCTCTTGTGTTAATTTTGGCACTACAGAGAGAGAGAGAGAGAGAGAGAGAGAGAGAGAGAGAGAGAGAGAGAGAGAGAGAGAGAGAGAGAATAAAAAAACAGACAAAATATAAACCTACACTTCATTTTTTGTCTAATATTGGAGAGAGAGAGAGAGAGAGAGAGAGAGAGAGAGAGAGAGAGAGAGAGAGAGAGAGAGAGAGAGAGAGAGAGAGAGAGAGAGAGAGAGAGAGATAAAAAAAATCAAATCAAAACCTACACCTCGTTTTCCCCAAGTCTTTGAAATTGAAGGGAAGACTAAACTAAAATAAAACAAAAGTACCTGAAGCGGAAGGACAAGTCAAAGAAAACGAGAATTTGTGAGGTAGAAAACTGGATTTGGGACTTCATTCTCGCCTTTGGTCAGCGGCGGAGAGAGAGGGAGAGGGAGAGGGAGAGCGAGGGAGAGTGAGGGTGAAAGGAGGAACGTATTTTTAAGGGAGGGCCCAATGTTGACCTTTGGATTCTTATCAAGTGAGAGTGGTCAAGCGAGAGGGGTCAGGGGGAGGGAGGGTGAGAGGAGAGAGGGATAAAGAAAGATGAATAAGAGAGTGATGGGTGAAGAGAATGTTTTGAAAGAGGAAGAAAAACAAAGAAGAGGAAGAGGGAGAATAGACAAGAATAACAGGTAGAAGGGAAGGGAAACGAAGGAAAAAATGGTAAACGACTAATAGAAGGAGATAAGAAGAGTTTCGTACGTGAAATATATTGAAGGTGAAGAAAAGAGAAGATAGGGTAGAGAGAGAATAAAGGAAGATATGATAGAAGACTTATAAAAGAAGATAAGAAGAGTTTGGTTTGGGAAGTGGATAGGTGAAGAAGAGGAGAGGATAGATGAAGTGATGAAGGTAAAGAGGAAAGCAACAGAAAGAGGAAGGAGATAAATAAGTGGAGAGTTATGGATAAGCATCGAGTAAGTTAAGGGAAGGATGAAAAAGGAGGAAGAAGAAAGAAAGGAAGAGAAATAGAAAAATAAATAAAGTTGGATTAAAAAAAAAGAAGGAATTAGTTCTCAAATAGAATGGTAGATGAATGGAATAGACTCAGAAATCAAGTTATTAGTACCGAGTCATTAGGGAGCTTTAAAAAGATCAGACAAATTTATGAATGAAGATGATAGGTGGAAACAGACAAGCGTGTTTCATACAGGGACCGCCACGTGTAGGCCTGATGACTTCCTCCAGCCTTCCTTATTTTCTTAGGTTCCCAAGTGAGTAATTTTTAACCATCTTAAGATTTCATTGCATTTTTCCTCAAATATCAACTGTTATCCGTTGAGAGTGTGCCCACGAACCCTGATAATTCTAGTAGATGGTTAGCAAATCCGTGATTATAACATTGAGGAAAATTGCTAAGAATTAGCATTGGAAGTGTATAGTGTTTTTGTAAAGATATCTTGTTACAGAGAGAGAGAGAGAGAGAGAGAGAGAGAGAGAGAGAGAGAGAGAGAGAGAGAGAGAGAGAGAGAGAGAGAGAGAGAGAGAGCGGGGAGGAAAGAAGGGAGGAGGAAGAGAAAAGGAGAGAGAAAGAAAAAGGGAGGAGGAGGGAAAAAGAAGGAAGAAGGGAAAAGGAGAGAGGATGAGGAAAGAAGGGAGGAAAAGGAAGGGAGAGGGGAGAGACAGATGAAAGGGAGATGGAGCGAAAGGGAGGGAAACAAGAGGCGTGGGGGAGCGTAATGAGGAAGAAGGGGAAGTGTAAGGGAGGGGAAAGGGAGATAAGGGAGGAGGAGAAGGGACAACAGAAGAAGAAGAAGAAGAGAAAGAAGAAGAGTAGCTTATTCATAATGCTTAACTATTACGTATTAGTTATTATTGTTACTACTACTACTACTACTACTACTACTACTACTACTACTACTACTGCTGCTGCTGATATTATAATACTGCTGATTCTACTATTCTAACTACTGGTATAATTGCACCTCCTCCTATTCTTCCTCCTCCTCCCATCCTTTCCTCCCCTCTCAGAGTAGAGGAGAGAGAGGAGAGGATAGAGAGAGACAGGGAGGGAGGGAGGGAGAGAGAGGGAGGGAAGGAGGGAGGGAGGGAAAAAAACAGTAGGAGGGTAAAGAGACAGATGAGGAGAAGCGGGTGGCGGAGTGTAAGCGAGCTGTGAGACGCCATTGTTGTGGTTCACTCGCCTGTTCCACGCCTTGCAGCTCTCTCTCTCTCTCTCTCTCTCTCTCTCTCTCTCTCTCTCTCTCTCTCTCTCTCTCTCTCTCTGTTCGTCTGTCTCTATTTTCTTGTATCTCGTGTTTGTTGTTGCTTTTGTTCCTCTCTTCTTGATCTTGTTCTTGTATTTTTTTCTCTCATTTTGTCTCTTTTCCTATTTTTTGTGTGCTTCATCTCCGTTTTCTTTCCGGGTGGTTCCTCCTCCTCCTGCTCCTCCTCCTCCTCCTCTTTTTTCCTCTACTATTAAATGTATTCCAGATAGTGAGACGTGCAGAGTTCACTATAGGGAGAATAATAGTCTCCTTTCTTCCTCGCCTGTAAAGATTTCATATATTTTTCTTTCCATACTGTATGGTTTAATTTTCCCAGCTATTTCCATGGCAGCGTAAGGTAGAGGGAGTGATGGATGGGGAGGAGTCTTCTGCTTTGCTATCCAGTGTTTTTACCGTTTTGTTAGTATCTTAATAGCTCTGCAAAGACCTTAAGATGTGATGCTGATTTGGTGTTCTACTTCTTCCACCACCATCTCCTCCTCCTCCTCCTCCTCCTCCTCCTCCTTCTCTTCCTGCTCTTCGTCTGATCAACTTTTTTCCTTTATGGATTAAGACGATAGATGGAAAAAAGTTTGGAGTGTTTCGTAGAGAGACTGCCACGTGTAGGCCTAACCACTTCTTGCAGCTTCCTTATTTTCTTATGTATTCATATTCTTGTGTTCCTACGTAACTGACTGTCTTCACCATCTCTCTCCTTTTGACATAATCTTGTATCTATTGCCGTTTTCATGCTAACTGTTCTTCTGATCGTTATAACTGCATGCCTTCCCACTGCCACAACCTCGCTGCACAAGACTTTCAACCTCCTCTCACCCGTATTCTGCCCACCTCCCTAACGAAAGATTTAACCAGTATTCTCACTCTTTTATCCCTTTCAGTGGTAAACTCTGTAACTCATTGCCTGTTTCTGTATTTCATCAAGCTTATGACTTGAACGCTTTCAAGAGAGAGGTCTTAAGACACTTCCCAATGCAGTTTGAAGTAGATTTTGGAATATCTTCTTAAGGAACTAGCATTTTCATTTTTTTTTTCATTAGTGTCGTTGTCCTTGGTCAGTCCCCCTCCCTCCTGATTTCTTGCATAAAAAATGGTACACTCGATAAAGAGATGAGAATGATCGCTTGGGTTGGTGAAGAAATGAAATAAGGAAATTAGTCTGGATAGATGAACTGAATAGATGAACTGAGTAGATGAACAGATGAGATGAGATGAGATGAGATGAGATGAGAAGTTGTGCTTTCGTAGATGAAGAGATGAAGAGATTTCTTTGGACAGATACACACACACACACACACACACACACACACACACACACACACACACACACACACACACACACACACAAGAATTTCAGTTTCATCTCCCTGAGTTGAATGCACCATCGTCACACACACACACACACACACACACACACACACACACACACACACACACACACACACACACACACACACACACACACACACACACACACACACACACACACACACACACACACTTCTGAAGTTACCGACGCAGACAGTTAAATTTAAGAGGTATGAGAGGAAGGAAGGAGCGAGGGAGGAGGAAGAGAAGGAGGTAGAAGAAGAGAGGTGTGAAGCAAGGAGAAAAGGAGGAAGAGGAGGAGAGGGCCGGGTAGGAAGAGGAAGAGGAGGTGGAGGGTACAAAAGAGAGTGAAGATTGAAGAGAGGAGGAGGAGGAGAAGGAGGAGGAGGAGAAGGAGGAGGAAGAGGAAGAGGAAAAGGAGATAGGGAGAAAGTGAGAGGAGATACGAGGGAAATTAAGAGGAAAGAGGAGAGAACAAAGTGATGAAGAGGAGGAGGAGGAGGAGGAGGAGGAGGAGGAGAAAGAGAAGGAAAAGGAGGAGGAAGAGGAAGAAGAAGAAGAAAAGGAGGA
>NC_087152.1:41386816-41391816 GCF_035594125.1 Scylla paramamosain | reverse complement strand
TGTCTGTTTGTTTGCGCAGCTTGTTTGTGTCTGTATGTTGGTGTGTGTGTGTGTGTGTGTGTGTGTGTGTGTGTGTGTGTGTGTGTGTGTGTGTGTGTGTGTGTATGTATGTATGTATATGTCAGTCTTTCACTCAGTCAATGGAGTTCGTTGCTTTCATGAAATTCTATACTTTTCTGTTTTCTTTTTTGTCATAGTTTTTTATTTTTATTTATTTTGTGTGTGTGTGTGTGTGTGTGTGTGTGTGTGTGTGTGTGTGTGTGTGTGTGTGTGATTTGATGTATGGCAAAGTTTTATATTTTACATTCATTCGTGACTGAGAGAGAGAGAGAGAGAGAGAGAGAGAGAGAGAGAGAGAGAGAGAGAGAGAGAGAGAGAGAGAGAGAGAGAGAGAGAGAACTTATTAGACAGGAAAGACAGATTACCAAAGACAGAAATGAACTAAGAAGAGGAGAAGAAAGAAGAAGATGAAGAAGAGGAGGAGTAAGAAGAAGAGGAGGAGGAGGAGGAGGAGGAGGAGGAGGAGGAGGAAGAGAGGGCACATCAACCCTGCATTCAGTTTGAGGACAAAATCTCCTCCTCTCCCTCCCTCCCTCCCTCCCTCCCTTCATCCTTCCCTCCTTCCCCGTACAGCATCTCCTTCAGGCGATCTTGCCCATTGATTTTAGCATTATGGCCACCGTGACGCTATTGGGATTGAGAGGGAAGGAGGGAGGGGTGTGGAGGAGAGAGGGAGGGAGGGAGGGAGGGAGGGAGGGTTTTAAGGGTGGGGCTTGGGAGGGAGGGAGGTGAGGGGAGAGAGAGAAAGAGAGAGAGGAGTGTTAAGGGTAGGGCTGGACACGGAGTAAGGGAGGGAAGGGAGGGAGGGAACGGAGTACAAAAGGAAAGACTGTAATTTGTTTCCTTTTGTAATAAGTATTTAATTATCTTTGTGTCTTTTTGTATTGAATTATTATTATTATATATATTTTTATTTTATTTACATCTGTCTTTTTTTATTTGATTATTATTTTTTCTCCATTTGTCATATGTATCTCCCAGTTCTGTGTTAGTTTTAGTTGTTTTTTTGTTATTATTTTCTATTTTATCTATCGTGTTCATCCTCATTTATCTGTTTATTTGTCTATCTTTTTTCTGTCTTCCACTTTTTTTAGTCTGTTGTCTTTTCTTTTATCTATTATATGCATCTTTTCTTATCTATTTATCTATTTATTTGTCTTTTCTGCATCTATCCAAATTATGACCCTGAGAAATGGAGAGAAAGATGTAATATTACGTGTGTGTGTGTGTGTGTGTGTGTGTGTGTGTGTGTGTGTGTGTGTGTGTGTAGGCTCAGTATTAAGTAAGCCGGAAGAAAGGACAAAGGCTCTGAAATGCTGCAGTCCTAAGCTGGGATCATTTAACAGCTCAGGACGTGAAGAACCGTCTTTGTATAGGAGAGTCGTGGCTTAAACACTCCTGCATGCAACTGACTGAAGGTTCTGAGTGCAAGGGAACAGGTTTGTGTAATGATGTAATTGTTTCCACCGTCTTAACATATTCCTTCGTCTGTGTCTGTCTATTTTTATCTATCTATCTATCTATCTATCTATCTATCTATCTATCTATCTGTTATATGTCTCTGTCTGCTTATCTATCAATGTAGTATCTTTCTAGTTTATCTGTTATCTGCCTCTATTTATTTGTTTGTCTCTCTATCTATCTATCTGTATATCTGTCTGTCTGTCTGTCTGTCTGTCTGTCTATCAGTTTAATTATCAAACTATCTATCCATCTTGAGTATACAGGAATCTTCATCCCTCCTCCTCCCCCTCCTCCGCCTGCTTCCCCCCTCCCCCCTCTCCTACACACACACACACACACACACACACACACACACACACACACACACACACACACACACACCACTAACACTCAAAATTCCTCCTCATCTAACTTTACTTCCTCACTCGCCTCACAACACATCCCTCATTCATTCCACTTGCACACTCAACGAGGAGCACATTCCTCTGCGCCACTTCAGACACATCACCACCACCGCCACCCACCACCACCACCACCGCCCACACACATAAACACACATACACAAGCCTTTACTTCCGTTATAAACACTCCGCCTTCATTTATGGTTTTTAGGGGTAAGAATAAGACTCGTTTTTTTTTTTTTAATTTATTTTTTTTTCTATGTTCGAAAATACACCACTATGTTTGTACACCCACGTCACCTCTTCACTCCTCCACGCATGTTATTGAAGATTAGACAGATTTATGGACAGTGGCGATAGATAGGAATAGAAAGACATAGCTGGGGATGATAGGTGGAAATAGATAGGCATGCTTTAAACAGGGACTGCCACGTGTAGATAAGACGATATCCCTCAGCTTCCCTTGTATGCTTGAGTTCTTTCGTTATTGCCTACAGTTGTGATTTATATTAGACTTGGGATGTTATTGTTTTTAGGTCTGAATAATTTTTAATGCTAATCTTTATGATGTACGGGGCCTTATATATTTTTTTCCCATTATCTAGTCTCATTAAAACGTCAATTTAAGTATATAGATAAACAAGCACCACATTTCCATCCAAACACCATCCTTATAATAATACACCCATCACATACACCTCCACACACCCTTCACCCCTCACCCTTCACCCAACCATCCAAGAAACGAGAGATTCAGAACACGAGTCAGCGAGCGAGCGAGAAGAGAAGGGCGTGGAGTGAGTGAGCCAGTGAGTGAGACAAGAGAGGGAGGGAGTGAATGGTCGGCAAATGGGTCGCGGCTTGACGTGGGTGAAGTGGCTCTGGCTTAGCGGCAAGGCATTAACTGTTATTCACACGAGGGTTTAATAACGTGAGAGCCTGATGAATTGTGAATGATTGTGATCCGCCGCCAGACATCTGGAGGGCACGTGGGGGGTTGGGGAAGGGGGAGGAGGAGAGAGGGTGGGCTGGATTTAGAAGGGGAGAGGAAGGAAGGTAGTGGTGGTGGTGGTGGTAGTAGTGGTGGTAGTAGTGGTGAGTTGGAGAAGGAGAAGGAAGTGCAGTAGGAGGAGGAGGAGGAGGAGGAGGAGGAGGAGGAGGAGGAGGAGGTGCATGAGTAGGCAAAGGAGGAGGAGTAAGAAGAGGAGCGAAATGAAGAGTCGTAAATCAGAATCTCTCTCTCTCTCTCTCTCTCTCTCTCTCTCTCTCTCTCTCTCTCTCTCTCTCTCTCTCTCTCTCTCTCTCTCTCTCTCTCTCTCTCATTATCTTATTCCTCCCTGCTGTCCCTGTTGTGTGTGTGTGTGTGTGTGTGTGTGTGTGTGTGTGTGTGTGTAAACTCTGCTGTTCTTACTTCTGCCTAATGAGGGTCTTCTTGGCTCCCCTCTCCTCCTCCTCCTCCTCCTCCTCCTCCTCCTTCTCAGCGTCGCTCATTTAAGGATCAAAACTGTGAAAAGTGTACTGAAATTATCCTCTACACATTTGTCGAGACAAAAAGAAAGAAAGAAAGACAGAAAGAAAGAAAGGAGGAAAGAAAGAAAATACTCTTGCGTTTAGAAGAAAGAAAATGGAATATATGAAATTTGTTGTCGTCGTAATAGTAGTAGTAGCAGTAGTAGTAGTAGTAGTAGTAGTAGTAATAGTAACAGCAATATGGAGAGAACAGATTACTAAGATTCTAAAAGCAAATCAAAGCCAAATCATCACTATTAATCACTGCCGTCACTCACCCGCCCATCTTCACCCTAACACAAACTCCCTCACCCTAACACAAACTCCCGCACCCTAACTCAAGCTCCCCATCACCCCCACCCCAACACAAGCACCCTAACACACCCTCATCCTACAACCCTCACACTACGAAACATCTCAACACACACCCACACCCTAACACACGGTCACCCTAACACCCTAATCCTCACATCATCCTCACATCACTTAGCCACAAGATTACTCACCCTACCAACCTCACAACCTCACCCAAGCACCCTAACACGCTCACCCTAACACCCTAATCCTCACATCACCCTCACATCACATCACACAGCCACTCACTGGACCTCGATGACAGCGATGGCTTCTGTGGGGGATTAATTCTGCCTCGTTGCATCTGATCTGTTCTCTTTACGCTCCACACTAAGCTCCGGTCCTTCGCTAGCGCCCCTCAGCTCCTCCCAGCCCGCCCCGCTCAGACTCGTGTTCAGAAACGCCTCGCTCTCTCACCGCGACTGTTTTCCAAGGTCACATAGATGCTTAGCAGGGTTCTCAACAGTGTTTTTTCAGTCAGTAATGTAGAAATCTTGTCAATCTGTCACTAGAACTGTAAAAACACTCTCAATAACACGTGTAACTTCACCTACGTAGAGTGTTTTCAGTGTATTAGAAGTGCGGCGCAGAAGTTTTCAGAATATGCTGATAAATAAGTCAGTCTTCCCTGCCCAGCTTCCGTCACTCTCCTGCTCATTCAGTCAGCCAGTCAGCCAGCCAGCCAGCTCCCGTCCCCCATCCAGCTCCCTTTCCTCGCTCAGTCAGTCAGTCAGCCAGGCAGCGAGCAGTGCGTTGCCGCGGGAGGGCGAAGCACTGCTCATATTGTCAATTACCAGTGGAGGGGCGAGGCAGGCGTGGTGTCCATGTTAAATCGAGGCTCATTGGCTGGCTGGCTCCTGTAACGAGGCTCCACTGGGAAGGCTGGCTAATCACGGAGAGACGAGGAGAGAGAGAGAGAGAGAGAGAGAGAGAGAGAGAGAGAGAGAGAGAGAGAGAGAGAGAGAGAGAGAGAGAGAGAGAGAGAGAGAGAGAGAGAGAGAGAGAGAGAGAATTTTAGAAGGAAAATGAAAGACGCGAAACTAACATAACATTGCGACACCTAGAGAGAGAGAGAGAGAGAGAGAGAGAGAGAGAGAGAGAGAGAGAGAGAGAGAGAGAGAGAGAGAGAGAGAGAGAGAGAGAGAGAGAGAGAGAGAGAGAGAGAGAATTTTAGAAGGAAAATGAAAGACGCGAAACTAAACATAACATTGC
>NC_087152.1:41354316-41379316 GCF_035594125.1 Scylla paramamosain | reverse complement strand
TCTTCTTAATTCATCTTTTTTTTTTTTTTTTCGAGCAAAGACATAGAATGGTCCTCTTTTAAAACCAGTGGTCCATTATGGTAAGATCTTTCCGGTGAGATCTGTGCCGAGGAAGAAAATAATGTCTGTCCTACTTTTTAATATTTACAACAATAAATAAATGAAACAAATACTACATAAAAATAAAAATAAATAAATAAATAAACTGTCTTAGAATAATCTCATCACAACCCGTTACTAACCACCACCACAACCACCACTTCCTCCACTGAGAAAATATTGACTACTGTAGTCCAAGAGAGAGAGAGAGAGAGAGAGAGAGAGAGAGAGAGAGAGAGAGAGAGAGAGAGAGAGAGAGAGAGAGAGAGAGAGAGAGAGAGAGAGAGAGTGCACTTCTGATATTAATATTCCACACGTTCATCTTCTCAATATTCCGCTGCCACGTACACACACACACACACACACACACACACACACACACACACACACACACACACACACACACACACACACACACACACTCACCACATATTAAACTGACGGGAATGCAACCTTAAACGTTCAAACACGGAAAATAGCTCTTTTGGAACACTCTTTCTAAAACGTTTTAACCAGAGAGAGAGAGAGAGAGAGAGAGAGAGAGAGAGAGAGAGAGAGAGAGAGAGAGAGAGAGAGAGAGAATGGGATGAGCGAGGAAGGTGGTTTTCAGGGAGCAGGATATTGCGATAGGAAGGGGAGGGAGGTTATTGTTGTTGACAGGCTCCGGAGAGAGAGAGAGAGAGAGAGAGAGAGAGAGAGAGAGAGAGAGAGAGAGAGAGAGAGAGAGAGAGAGAGAGAGAGAGAGAGAATTCATTGACTGCTGTAAAGATATCTAAAATTTCGTAAAAATCGAATGAGAGAGAGAGAGAGAGAGAGAGAGAGAGAGAGAGAGAGAGAGAGAGAGAGAGAGAGAGAGAGAGAGAGAGAGAGAGAGAGAGAGAGAGAGAGAGTATAGACTTCCCCTCTCCTCCAACAATAGTAACTCACGAAACCTTGAAAACAAATCCTAAATATAATGATTACATAAATGATAAGATTATATAACATTATTAATTATTGTCATTAATGTCTCCCTTAAGAGTAATATTTATTTAATCTTTCCTTAATTTATTCTCTTTCCTTCTCTCTTGATACTTGTGTTTGTATGTTTTTTTCTTTTTTTTATCTCTGCGTTCTTAATCATCATTGTTATATTTTTTTTTTCATTTTATTTTTCCAACGTTCATTATATAATGTTTTCATCTCATCATCTATCTCTTTTCCATCTCTCATCACATCAATCTCTTTTCATCTCTCATCATCGGTCTTTTTCTCCATCCTTCCTCATGTCCTTTTTTCATCTTTCTTTTCTTTTCATCTGTAATAATTACTCTCTTTCCTGTCTTTCGTCATCCTTTTTTCATCACTCCTCATCCCTTTTTCACCTTGTTTGTATTGCAAGTTTTCCTCTCCATTATTTTTTTTTCATTATTTTCATTTTCTCAGCATTTTTCATCTAACCACCTCTTTTTCATCCCTCATCATCTATTTTCCATCTATCACCTTACCCCCTTTCCACCCATTATCATCTCCTTTTCATCCCTCCTCATCTTAAGCTTCATTAAATATTTTTCTTTCAAATTTTCCATCTCTCATCATCTTTATTTATTTATTTATTTTTTTATCATTTCATTACTTTTTATTATTCACCTATGAGTATCACCACCTCTTATTCATCTCTTCATCTCTCACCATCACTTTCTCACCTCTGTTGCTGCGTGTCTAGTGCAAGCATCCATTGGCGGCGTGTACAGTGCGGTGTTTAGTTTGGATCAAGTTAGTGGGTTGGGTAAGTGTGTGCTTTTAAAGTTGATATTTCCATCCGCTTGATTCCCTTCGTATTCGTCCATTTTCTTTGCGGTCTCTCTCTCTCTCTCTCTCTCTCTCTCTCTCTCTCTCTCTCTCTCTCTCTCTCTCTCTCTCTCTCTCTCTCTCTCTCTCGCTCTCGCTCTCGCTCTCTCTCTCTCTCTCTCTCTCTCTCGCTCTACCTCTCTTTTCTCCTTTTCAACGTTGTTTTTCTCTCCTTTATCCTCCTCCTCCTCCTCCTCCTCCTCCTCCTCCTCCTCCTCCTCCTCCTCCTCCTCCTCTACCGCCACCATCACCACATTGACCACCATCTCCTCCTTCCTTTCCCTCCGTTTCATTCTTAAGCTCCTCCTCCTCCTCCTCCTCCTCCTCCTCCTCCTCCTCCTCCTCCTAAGCCACGAGTGTTTAACCAAGAAGTGAACTGACTTTTAAGGCGGCTGTGGCTGGAATAGGAATCAAGGAATCTGGGAATCTGGAATAAAGAGAGAGGGACTTTTTAGTAGGTGTGTGTGTGTTTGTCTGTGTTTGTGTGTGTGTTGGGGGTATTGGGAAAGTGTCAATAAATCTTTTCTTTTTGTTCTCTCGCTTTATTTATTTATTTATTTATTTTTCTGTTCCTTTTAAAAATTATATATTTTTTTTTACTGTGCCTATAGATTTCTGATTTTTTTGTCGTTTTACTTATTTTACTTAAAGGTACTACACAAATTAACACACACACACACACACACACACACACACACACACACACACACACACACACACACACACACACACACACACACACACACACACACACACACACACACACACACACAATTTCAAGAGGATAAAAGAAAAAAACGTAGAAGGGAGGAAGGAAGGAGGCAATGAAGGAAGGAATAAGGTAAGGAAGGGAGGAAGGAAGGAAAAAGGTAGAGAAGAGAATATAACACACACACACACACACACACACACACACACAACCTCTCCTTACTGATTCCCCTCTCCCTCTCCCCCTCAGATCCTTATCAGATGTTTGGACCAACCAGCAGCAGGCTCGCCTCCTCAGGTATGTGTGTGTGTGTGTGTGTGTTTCATGATGTTTGGTACTCTTCCCTCACTTCCTTCTGTTCGACTCTTGACCAGCAGGGGCACAGGAAACGCAGGTAACAGTGCAGGTGTTTATTCACAGAAGGTGTGAACAGAAGGCTGGAGGTAGGTGATCTCCCGGCGCCAGGCCGCGCACTTCAACTTAACACTTATGACTGAAGCCTAGCTCGTTCACTCATACACGTATTCATGCCTCACACAAGTCTCGCTCATTCACTCGTTCACACAACTAGCTAACAACCACACACCTCCCCCGAGACATAAGGAAGATTCCTTATCTTTGTTATGGCTACCGTAACACATGAAACAAAGTTACAATGATTGAAGTACAGAAAACACGGTACATATACACAAAACAAACACAGCGTACAATGAACACGTACGACTAATCGTAGGTGCTACGGTGCCACCGCACCTGCAGTCGTCTCGGCTCCCTACGCTGTCGGCTGCTTCGACGCTCTGGTTGCTCTCGGCCACGGTGTACCCCGTTACCCTGATGCTCCGGGCTGCCGGGATGGTGGTGTTCCTCGTGACCCTGATGCTGAAGCGCTGCACCGCCATGAGCGGTGTGCTGCTCGACAGGAAGGGGAGCAAGAGGTCTGTGTGGGCGTAGGTGTCTTCTATTACGCCACATCACGCGACCGCTGCCCATCTTGATGAGGTAGTCTCTCCTTCGCCCAACAGCCACGATGACACCCAGGCGATCCCAGAGGCCTGTCGTGTGATCTTGAACGTCGACGTGGCCACCGAGGTGCAGGAGAGGAAGAGTACGGGCGGACGCGTCGTGGCGAAGTTTCGCTTTCTTCCTCAGTCGCTCTGCCTTGGCGTCGCACTCATCAGCAGCGCGCTGCCACTGCTGAGCGTATGAGCGATGATGAGCCGGGACACAGGACCTCATAGGATGACCGAAGAGGACTTGTGCTGGTGATCGCCCTTCCGCCCTCGGAGTGTTGCGCAGTTCCAGCAACCCGCGAGCGAACGCATCCTCGTCCAGGTGTCCCTGCTGTGTGGTCGTGAGGATCAGCTTCTTCACGGACTTGACCGCTGCCTCGGCGTGACCATTGGAGCGTGGATAATGAGGTGAAGATACACGATGCTCCACCCCCCATCGAGCCAGGAAGCGCCGTACCGATGAAGAAGTGAACTGCGGTCCACCGTCAGTCCTCAGGAGAACAGGCACGCCCGTGTCGGCGAACACACCCCGAAGGACACGAACGAGCTGATCAGCCGATGCTGGACGTGAGCATGCAGACACGTGAGGCCACCCAGACAAGCGATCTACATACACGAGGTATGTACGGCCTGCTGCGTGGAAGTAGTCTGCAGAAACTGACTCAAACACCCTGCCGGGTGTGTCCGTGTCCTGCCAGAGAGGTTCGTTGGCTTGGCTTGGTAGGAGTGGACGGCATAGTGAGCATCCAGAAACGACGTTCTCAACGTCTCTGTCCATACCAGGCCAGTACACCGTTTGTCGGGCCCGTCGCTTGGTGCGCTCCATCCCCTGATGACTGTCATGGAGTCGCTCTAGTGTTTCTCGGCGGAGGCTGTGAGGAATAAGAAGCCTCGGCCCGTAAACCACCAGGTCGTCGTCTACGGCCAGCAGACTGCGCACCGGCCAGTACGTACGCAAGCGGTGATCGAGGTCGTGGCAATGATCGGGAAGCCCTCGATGATGACGTTCTTGAGCAAGCAGTACTCCCCGTCTCTTGCTGCTGCGGCACGTACCATTTCCACAGTCTGATCCTGGAGTGGTGCTAAGCGGACGCCGTCCTCATTGGTGGCAGATAACGCTGAGATGACCGCTGAGTGGAGAGGGTCGAGGTCACCAGAAGTAGCAGCATCCTCTTCCTCCACTGGGTCCTGTACTGGAGCACGTGAGAGGAGCGTCGGGCACACAGTGTGTCGATCCCTTTTGCCAGCTTTTTCGCCCCGCACGCTGCTGTGGCGTTGGGTCGTAGGAATGAGGCCAGCTGATCACTTCTGTGGGCGTAGATAGAGGTGGCTGCGAGGCGGTCGGGTACTTGATGGAGCTGTTGCCGGTGTGCTGTTCTTCCCTGCGTAGCGGTCGGATTTGAGCCGGAAAATCTTCGGGGAGGATTCCGAGAGCGATGGAATCGTACCAGCTAAGCAGCGCCCCCTTCACCTCCTTCACCACGCTCACAACAGTCTCAGCTTCCCTGTCGCCCAGTTGCAAGTGCGACGAGAAAGTTCCTACACAGGTGAGGGGGTGATTACCGGCAGCATAAAGTCCATCACCATCAGCGGGCGCCAAGCTGGAGGGCGGGATTCCAAGGAGTGTTGCCGTGTCGAGGCCAATAACGGTCGTTTCGGCCCCAGAGTCAGGAGTCCACGTAATCTTGTCTCTTCCAGCGGGATGTGTGGCGGTAATGAGCACCTGGGGCGCAGGTCGTGCCGTCACCGTCTTTGTGTATACGCCTGATAAGAGCTGGTATACACTGGCACTGGCTCCCCGCCTCGGGCCTGCACCGCGATGAGGAGAGACAGTTGAGGAACTCCTCGAAGCTCCTCGTCGTTTCCTCACTGTCTGCTGACATACACTCGCAAAATGCCCTCTTTTCCCGCAGTTACGACACACTTTATCTATTGCCTGGCATCCCCTTTTGTCACTGCGACAATCTTTGCCACAACGATAACAGCCCGTGGGGCTTGAGCCCCCGAAACTGCCCTTCCTGTAGTTCGAGACAGCGTTCACACCATGGCTCGAAGAGTGAGAGCCGCCCCTTAGTACTGCACTACACTGGTTAGCGCTCTCTGATGCTCTGCAAATATCTATGGCGTTTTCAAGGGTGAGTTTCTTGTTTTCCAGCATGCGTTTCAGAGCCACTTCGTCTCGTGTCCCAACGACAATTCTGTCACGCAGCTGATGGTTTATGCACTGGTCGCAAAAGTCACAGAAATTGGCGATTTCCTTTACAGCACATAAAAAGTCGTCAAAACCTTCTTGCGTTTCTTGCACGCGGGAGTAGAAGTCTCTTCTATCCATGATGATGTTGCGCTGGCTTCGCAGGTACTCACACATTGCATCGAGGATGGTTCTTAACTCCGCGTCTCTCGGTAAGCTTATCCCGTAGCGAAGTGTACGGGTCCACTCGTCGTCTAGGACAGCAGCGAGTGCCGCCCTCTGCTCAGCCAGGGAGAGACAGTCTATCCTGGCGAGGGTTACGTATCCTTCAAACTTATGGCGCCACGTGTCGAACTCACGTAAAGATGCTGACGCCGTTAAGTGAGGAATGATGGTGGCGGACGTCGGGAACCTCGCGCCCTGGGTAGACGTGCTGCGGGCTGTGGTTTCGCCTTCATTGCTCGCCGTGGTGCGACTGGGAGCTTGTGTCCCCACTCTCTCCAGCAGCTGGGTTAAACGCTCCTCGCGAGCCTGACTCTGCTCCGACTGTCGCGCTAGCAGAGCCTGACTCTGCTCCGACTGTCGCGCTAGCAGGGCAGCCAGCGCCTCCAACTGCTTCTCCATTCTGCGCCGTACCCACTGCAGCCTTGTCCTGATCCTACTCACTGCGCCATGTTCGACTCTTGACCAGCAGGGGCACAGGAAACGCAGGTAACAGTGCAGGTGTTTATTCACAGAAGGTGTGAACAGAAGGCTGGAGGTAGGTGATCTCCCGGCGCCAGGCCGCGCACTTCAACTTAACACTTATGACTGAAGCCTAGCTCGTTCACTCATACACGTATTCATGCCTCACACAAGTCTCGCTCATTCACTCGTTCACACAACTAGCTAACAACCACACACCTTCCTCTTCCTTCCTTCCTTCCTTCCTTCGTTTTTTTCCATCCTTTCTTCCTTGCCTCTTTCCTTCCTTCTTTTCTCTCTCGTCTCCCCTTGAAATTCTGCTTTTTTTTTAACTTTTTTTCCTACTACCGTTGCTACTAACTACTATTGCTAACAACACTAGCACTATTATTGCTGCTGCTACTGCTACTACTGCTACTACTACTACTACTTCTACTACTACTACTACTACTACTACCAACTCCACCACCATCTTCACTACCACAATCACTACTACTACTTCTGCGTTAGATAGTGAAGTAGTGTCAGTGAAAATTTGAGTGAGTAGAAGTAGCTGTATTATTATTACTATTATTATTATTATTATTATTATTATTATTATTATTATTATTATTATTATTATTATTATTGTAGTAGTAGTAGTAGTGCCGCTATCCAACGAAAGCTAAGACGAAGGAAGATGAGTAAGAGTAGGAGGAGGAGGAGGAGGAGGAGGAGGAAGAGAAGGAGGAGGAGTAGGAGGAGCAAGAGGTGGAGGAGGAGGAGGAGGAGGAGGAGGTGGAGGAGGAGGAGGAGGAGGAGGAGGAGGAGGAGGAGGAGGAGGAGGAGGAAGTGTTAGCCTAGATGGTGATGGTGGTGATGGTGGTGGTGATGGTGGTGGCGGTGTAGAAGGGGAAGGAAGTTTGAAGAGGGAGGCTGTGTGTGTGTGTGTGTGTGTGTGTGTGTGTGTGTGTGTGTGTGTGTGTGTGTGTGTGGCCTTGGATGGTTCAAGGATCAATGCCGCCTCAGCTCCTCCGTGGCGGTAGTGGTGGTGGTGGTGGTGGTGGTGGTGGTGGTGGTAATGGTGGTGGTGGACGTAATGTTGTAGCTGTGATGTATATGTATTTCCACGATAATGGTACTCTCTCTCTCTCTCTCTCTCTCTCTCTCTCTCTCTCTCTCTCTCTCTCTCTCTCTCTCTCTCTCTCTCTCTCTCTCTCTCTCTCTCTCATTTCTATTCTTCCTCAACAAGATAATACTTTCTTTCCTCCTTTTCCTCCTCCGTAACTCTCACATCCTCCTCTCCCTTCCTCCATTCACACACACACACACACACACACACACACACACACACACACACACACACACACACACACACACACACACACACACACACACACACACACACACACACACACACACACACACACACACACACACACACACACACACACATCTGCCCCTCATCTTTTCTCTCATTCATACAATCAGTCATTTCCTTCTTCCTTCCTCTCCTGCTTCCTTGTACGCCCACACCTGTTCTTCCCTCATCCTGGGTCTCACTCTCTTCTCTTTCTCTTTCCGTTCTAACTCAGTCTGTGTCAGTCCGTGTGTCTCTGCATCTGTCTGTTTATCTGTCTTTCACTGTATTGTTTTTAGTTTTCTCTTTTCGTGTGATTTATTATATAGTGTGTGTGCGTGTGTGTGTTTGTGTCTCAGTGAAGAAGGTCAACGAGTCACACACACACACACACACACACACACAAAGTCTTGTCCCACTTATTTCCTGAGAGAAGGAAAAAAAAAACTGCTCTCATTTTATGGATGCTTTCCTCCTTCCTTCCTTCCTTCCTTCCTTCCTTCCTTCTTTCTTTTATTCAGTAATTCATTCATCTGTTCTTTTTTTATTCTTGTATTCTTTGTTCTCTCCCCACGCAGTATTGTGTTTCCTTCTTTCCTTCTTTCCTTACTGTGTCAGCTAAAACATCCACTGCTCTTCTTCCTGACAGATTTAGAAGAGATCTAACTCTTGCGGCGTGTCCCTGTTTTTTTCTCCATCATCAATCGCCTTTTTTTTTTTTTTTATACTTCTGTCTCTTTCTATGGATTTCTTCATCTCGCAAACAAGTTGAATAAGAAAGATAACTAGCATTGCCTCTTCTCTTCTCTTTCATTCATACATCTCCTTCATTTGATTATCCTTTTTCTGCTCCTTGATATAATATTATGAATATGTTTGGGAATTAACAGCGCATAGTATTAAACACCACTTTATTTGCTTGGCTCCCATTTACCAAGTTCATAGTCAGGATCAGATAATGCCACGACCTGTGTAAGGGATATGAAACATTTATTCAGTTTGTTATGTGAAAAGAATGATTTTTTTCTTACGGAAAGTTTTGAATGTAAAAGCACACACTGTCTTGTACCTCCTCCTGTTCCTACCTCCTACCAACTAACTCCTTGATGATAAACCTTGTAACCAATTCTTTTTCACTCCCTAAGGCCAGGTGAACACTGAAAAATCCTGGCATTGACCAAGAATCGAACCCGGGACTTCTTGCATTGTAGTCAGTCACGCTACTGACTGAGCCACCATGCTACCCAGACACAACTAACAAAATATCCCTCTATCTCTCCCCATCACAGGCTCGGGGCAGATCCAGCTGTGGCAGTTTCTCCTGGAGCTCCTCTCAGACTCGTCCAACGCCAACTGCATCACGTGGGAGGGCACCAACGGAGAGTTTAAACTGACAGACCCTGACGAGGTGGCGCGCCGCTGGGGGGAGAGAAAGTCCAAGCCCAACATGAACTACGACAAGCTATCAAGGGCACTGAGGTGAGCAAAGAAGGCGTGTGGGGATGCATAGGAGGGAGGGTAGGAAGGAAGTGATTGATTGTATGAATGGGTGGAACAAGGCTGGTGTGTGTGTGTGTGTGTGTGTGTGTGTGTGTGTGTGTGTGTGTGTGTGTGTGTGTGTGTGTGTGTGTGGTACAGTTTGAGGCAGAAAAGAGAGAAGAGGATGTGTGAGTTAGGGAAGAGGAAAAGGAGGAGGAAAGAAAGGATTATCTGGGTGAGGAAGGAAGTGGGACGGGATGGAAGGCAAGAGAGAGAGAGAGAGAGAGAGAGAGAGAGTCAGATCCTCCTCCTCCTCCTCCTCCTCCTCCTCCTTCACAATACCTTCCCCTACAGTTTATCTTTGCATCACATGTAATTCTTTCCTCGTCTCTCTCATCTACAACACTTTATTCTTCTCTTCCCTTTCCCTCACTCTTCCTCGTCCCTCACACTACCTCCTTTCTTCTCTAGTTTATCTTCTCTGCATCCTTCTAACATTTTTTTTTCTCTTCTCTCCTCTTATTTACAACACTATCATCATCTCGCCTTCTCTTCCTTCTCCTTCACAGTATTTTCTCTTTCTGTGTATATTTTATGCATCTTTGTTGTTCTTTCTTCTTTATTATACTTCCTTCTTTCCTTCCTCTTCTTCCTCCTCCTCCTCCTCCTCCTCCTCCTCCTCCTCTTATTTTTTTCTTGTTTCTCCTCGTCCTCCGTTGCATCACTTTACTTTCTTCTTTACTGTCATTACATCTTCATCGTCTTCTCCTCCTTCTTTTCTTCCTCCTCCTCCTTCTCTTCCTCCTCCTCCTCCTCCTCCCTTCCAAGACCGCCTGAGGGAAAACACCTTTAAGCACGTTATTCTCACTCATTCACTCTCACTCACTCACTCTCAAGGGAACAACTTGTGCCCCAAACTTTGCTCAGTAGGAAGGAAAGTTGGAACAATAACACGTGATAAAGAAATGGTAGAGGAAGATACCTGATGAAAAATGTTAGTGTTTACATTTAGAGATTAACTGTAAATTGGTTAGAGCTGTAGTTTGTGTTGTTTGTTATTAGAGAGAGAGAGAGAGAGAGAGAGAGAGAGAGAGAGAGAGAGAGAGAGAGAGAGAGAGAGAGAGAGAGAGAGAGAGAGAGAGAGAGAGAGAGAGAGAGAGAGAGAGAGAGAGAGAGAGAGAGAGAGAGAGAGAGAGAGAGAGAGAATAGAAAGAACCACGGCGAATGTGCATCAATATACATCACTAACAACAGGAAACGGAACAAGTAAACACAAAATGAAGTGAAAAACATTACAAGCTACTATTTTGTTACTATGAGGCAGCAAAAATAGAAGAAGGTAGATAAAAATGAGCGTGCAAGTCTTAAGTAGATGAGAGAGTGAGCGCATCGAAGTGTGTCAAAGTCTATATGGCTGATATTAAGCGCTGAGTCATTTGCGGTTGGTATGCGAGGAACTTAAACTTGGTGAGTAAGGAGCGTAGTGTTTTTCCTCCCTTGTTGTGGCGGTGGTGGTGATGGTGGCGGTGGTAATGGTGGTGGTGGTGATAAAAATGTTGGTGGTTTTAGTGATGTTGGCACAAAGGGAGTGCGTGTGTGTGTGTGTGTGTGTGTGTGTGTGTGTGTGTGTGTGTGTTCAGTGTGGGGAATGAGTGAAAAATGCATTATTTGTCTCAACTGTTTCTTGACTTCCTTGTTCTTCTTAATCTTGTTTTTCTTCTTTCCTTCCTTCCTTCCTCTTCTTCCTCCTCCTCCTCCTCCTCCTCCTCCTATTTCTTCTATTCCCCATCCGCTTCTTCCTTTTCATCTTCAAACTTTCCTTTCCAAAACTTAACTTGCCTCCTCTTTCAGCCCCTCTTCTTCCTCCGCCTACTAACTTTCTTCCTTATACACTCCAGACCCTCGTTTTCTCTCCCTCTTTCATTTCCCTCTTCTCTTACCATCTATACTTATAACCCTTTCCTTCCTTCTCTGTCTCTTTCAACTTCTCTTCATTCAGGTATCAACAATAATACTCTCTTATATTTTCCTTCAAATCCTTCTCTTACGTCCACTGTCAAGACCCTCTCTTTCTTCCTTTTCTAGCTTGTACTCTCCTTTCTACTATATAGACATACTCTGTCTTGCCCCGCTCTTCAAATCCTTCTCTCCTTACCAAACACTCTGAAATCTTCTTTTTTCTCTTCCTTTTCTAACTTTTCTCTATTCTACTCTACAGTCATGCCTTCTATATTGCTCGTCTCTTCTCAATATAATCATATCCTGTTTTGTCCTCTTTCAAATCCTTATCTCCTTACCAAACACTCTGAAATCTTCTTTTTCTCTTCCTTTTCAAACTTTTCCTAATTCTACACTACAGTCATGCCTTCTATCTTGTTCGTCTCTTCTCAGTACCATCATACCCTGTTTTATCTTCCTTCAAATCCTTCTCTCCTTATCAAATACCTAGAAACCTTCTTTTCTCTTCTTCAAAGTTGTCTTTATTCCACTCAACAATCATGCCTTCTGTCTTGTTTTTCCTTTTCCAATTTCTCTTACCTGCCACTCTAAAACCTCTTTCTCTCCCTCGTTCAATTTCCCCACCTACTAATTGTCTTCCTTCTATAAACCAAGCTTAACCACTTCCCTTTCTCTCTCCCTCCCAGATATTACTACGACAAGAACATTATGACGAAGGTGCACGGCAAGAGATATGCCTATAAGTTCGATTTCCAGGGTCTTGCCGCCGCCACGCAGCCCGCTGGCACTGACCCCACCGCGTATAAGTACCAGAGTGACCTGTTCATGTCCTCTTACCACCCGACCACCAAACTCAACTTCATGAGCACTCACACGGGCATCCCATCCTCCGCAGGTGAGGATCTAGGTGAGCGTGGGAGCGAGGGACACTGTAAGGTATTCTATGGTGTTTTAATGAGTGTTCTGTGTTTGCTTTCGATTTTTGGGTTTTTTTATCTTGGTGGTGTGATCTCAGATTTTTTTTTGTTTTCTCTGTCAGTTTTTCAGTTTTTCTTCGTCTTTCTTATTCTTTTTCTATGTATTTTGCTTGTTTTTTTGGCTGCCTGTTTCTGTTTCTCTCTCTCTCCCTCTCTCTCTCTCTCTCTCTCTCTCTCTCTCTCTCTCTCTCTCTCTCTCTCTCTCTCTCTCTCTCTCTCTCTCTCTCTCGTTCAGAATGTTTTGTTTGAGGTGTGTTTTTATTGCATGTTTTTTAGTTTATTTCTGTGTATTGTGTGTGTTTGTCTGTTTTATTTTTGGGGTTTTGCTTGTACGTACGTAGTTTAGCAGTTTGTTTTTGTATGTTTGTAGGAGTCCGGCTGGCTAGCTTTTTAACTCTCTCTCTCTCTCTCTCTCTCTCTCTCTCTCTCTCTCTCTCTCTCTCTCTCTCTCTCTCTCTCTCTCTCTCTGTTCGTCCCCTCCTTTCACAATGCAATTTTTGATCCATTACGTCTTCTTTAGTATTCGCTCCTCTTGTTTTGTCGTTTTCTTTTGTCTCTTTCGTGCTTTGTGACTTTTTCTTTATTTTTCTTTGTCTTCTTTTTTTTTTTTTTTGGTACCTCGTAATGTTTGGCTTTGTGTCGCGTCTCCCATTTTCTTTTCAAGCTTTGTCGCCTCGTTTTCTTTTTCGTTTTCTTTTTTTTTCTCGGACGAAGGGAAGGGTCATGGTATTTTTCTTTTCCTTTTTTTCTATCATCAGTCTCTCTCTCTCTCTCTCTCTCTCTCTCTCTCTCTCTCTCTCTCTCTCTCTCTCTCTCTCTCTCTCTCTCTCTCTCTCTCTCTCTCTCTCTCTCTCTCTGCGCATCGTTCGTTTTTCAATATTTATTTATTTTTTTCTGTCATTTTTTTTCGAGGGAAGAGTTTCGTTCTTTTTTATTTAATATTTTTTCCTTTATTTATTTATTTATTTATTTATTTATCTATTTATTTATCTATTTATTCATTTTAGGATTTCGTGCTTGTATTTCCTTTTTTATGGGCATGTAATAAATATTGATTTTTATCACCGTTCAGTTTTTCTTCTCTCTTTATTTCGCATTTATATTTTGCATTTTGTTCAGTTTATGTTTTCGCTTTATATATATTTTTATGTATTGTCTCTATTTTGGTGTTTTCTAGATATGTTTCTGCATTTTGGTGCATATATACGTCTATATTTACATATTTTTATCTACTACA
Organism: Scylla paramamosain; assembly: GCF_035594125.1. Taxonomy (NCBI): domain Eukaryota; kingdom Metazoa; phylum Arthropoda; class Malacostraca; order Decapoda; family Portunidae; genus Scylla; species Scylla paramamosain. The sequence goes on along the minus strand of NC_087152.1, from coordinate 41,365,802 downwards.
CATTTATTTTACTTATTTATTTCTACATTTCTTTCGTTTATTCATAACTTCATTTATTTGCGTCTACCGAATGTATATTTTCTTGTTTACTCTACCGAAGCATATTTATTTGTATTTTTTTCACTTATTTTTCATTCCCGAAGCATGAGAAAAGTACGTGTTTCTGTTACTCTTTGCCTTGGAATCATTCGTCTCTTTATTTCTTTTACTTCGTGGTTTTGCGCTTCAGTTTTCGTAATGTGAAGTTTTATTATGTATATTATTATTTTTGTTTTTTAATGAGTGTGTGGCTTTGCAATAATATTCTGTTTTATTTCAGCGGTGTGTTCAGTTGCCATGTGTTATTTTAGTGTTGTGTTCAGTGTTCGTGTGTTATTTCATTTGTTGTGTTTACTTTTCATGTGTGCTTTCATCTGACAACTAACGTGCTTGAACTAACAATTATCATGTACCTGTAATATAACTAACAGTACTGTAGTTAATCTTTCCATTACTAACCACTAACAAGCAACCCTTTCTCTCTCTCCCATCCCATCCCATCCGACCTTACCTCATCCTGACTAACCTCGTTCTTTCATCATCCTTATTCGTGTAACTTCATACGAACCTTTAACTCCTTCATTAACTATTTTTCCCATCGATCCTTTCCTGCCTATGCACGTTCTATCCTTTCCTTCTCTTTGTTCTTGCTCATTATCTCTTCTCATCACTAACTACGCTCTTTTTATCTTCCTTGCGTCTCCCTTTTCTTGTTCAAACTCACACATATTCCATCTCTTAACAAAATCTTTACCTCGCTCCTTTCTTTATTGTGATCATTGTATCGCTTATTTCCTTATTAATCTACCTCAACTTACCATTCTCTATCTACGCATTCCTTGGACATCCCCTTCATCTTCCTTCCTTGACCCACACACTGCTTCTCGTTTCCACTCTTCCTTATCTCATCCTATTCTCAATCTACGCATCTCTACCTTCCTACCTTGTCCAAACTACCTACACAAATATCTGATCTCTTATCCAATCTTTATCTTATCTCATTCTCTATCTGTGCACATTTACCTTCACTCCATCGTCCTTCCTTGACCAAACTCCACACAAATCGTACATTCCTCTCTCCTCTCCCATTCCTCTCTCTCCTCCTGCCCTTCTCCCGTTCCCATTCCCGTCCCCCAGCAGCCAGCATCTTCCAGTCGCCAACCTCGTACTGGACCAACCCCAGTGCCAACCTTTACTCGAACATCGCCGCCGCCTCGGGCCACACCATGACGCACCACCCCTCCCACATGACGTCACACATCTCCTCCGCCTACCCGCACTACGCATGACAGTCTCTCTTCTCCAATTGGTGCACCCAGCCGTCGCGCGAGGCCGTCTCCCTCCCTGATTGGTCCTCCACCTTCCAACAAGTGTCCAGTCTCGAGGAGCAGCAGTAGTAGCGCGTGGGCCGAGGTTGATCTCTATACAAGACTGCATTGGCCAAGATAATGAATTAATGCTGCTACTACTGACTAACTCGAGTCGTGGTTCTTGTACTGACTCACTCATATACTCAGTCTCTCTCCCTCACTCACTGTCTCACTCACTCACTCACTCACTTCCTTCCTTCCTCTTTGAGTATTACTGTAAAAGGTTGTATATGTATATGTACGTACGTTATGTCAAAAAAATACTTAATGATGATGATAATGATAAAAAAATAAGTAAGTAAGGGAGGTGGTGGTGGTGATGGTGGTTGTGGTGGTGATGGCTGTGGTGTAGCAGAGAAGAAGGAAGGCGAGTGTTTTGTTTTTATTTTTGTGGTGGAGGTGATGTGTGTGTGTGTGTGTGTGTGTGTGTGTGTGTGTGTGTGTGTGTGTGTGTGTGTGTATGTGTGATTATTATTATTATTATTATTACTATTATTATTATTATTATTATTATTTTTGTTATCTTGCGGCGGCCGTGTTGTTGTGATGACGCCAGTTCTTCACGGTAGAATTACTGTGTCCTCCTCCTCCTCCTCCTCCTCCTCCTCCTCCTCCTCCTCCTCCTCCTCCTTTTCCTCCTCCTCCTCTGCACGTCCTCTTTTTCTTGAGTTTCCGTTTCTGTCTCCTCCTTATGCTATTCCTCCTCCTCCTGCTCCTCCTCCTCCTCCTCCTCCTCCTCTGTTTCGACGTCACGGTGCCGCTGCAGCGTTGCCAATCTCAGCACTATTGCCAAGTCTCCTTCTAGTCCGCCATCTAGTCTGCCGTGTGTGTGTGTGTGTGTGTGTGTGTGTGTGTGTGTGTGTGTACAAAGTTTTGTGTGTAATCTTGTGACTTCCTGTATGTACATATTTCAAGTCCTCATGGCCCAGTGTGTGTGTGTGTGTGTGTGTGTGTGTGTGTGTGTGTGTGTGTGTGTGTGTGTGTGTGTTGTCCCAGAACTAAGGCAAGACCTGTGTATAATCCATAAAAAACAGTAATGAAAACAAGAAGAACGAAAAGAAAGAAAAAAGTATCAACAACAACAACAACAACAACAACAACAACAACAACAACAACAACAACAATAACAAGAACCCTCCATTTATACAAGCAAACAAACTACAGGCAGAAATAAAGCCGAAAAAAAAGAAAGAAAAAAAAAACGGTTAAAAACTCCAATAATAACTCGCTAATGGAAAACACAACCACGCAATTATCCAACTCACGACCTCATCCACTCAGCCACTCAGCCATTCATTCACTCCTCCACCAGCGAGCCTCTCTCCTCCACCAGCCACAGCCTCTCCTCTCCACCTGCTCTGTGTCGTCTCTCCGCTGAAAGGACACGAACCAAGTCAAGCTGGACACGACCCGAAGAACTGAAAGGATATCCATTGAATCATGAGAGAGAGAGAGAGAGAGAGAGAGAGAGAGAGAGAGAGAGAGAGAGAGAGAGAGAGAGAGAGAGAGAGAGAGAGAGAGAGAGAGAGAGAAGTCCTCAAATTTCTCCCTCCTCCTCCTCCTCCTCCTCCATCTCATCTTCGTCAGGAACATCTCACTTAAGATTCCCGGTGAAAAAAGTTACACAAAGAAACTCAAAGGAAGACTAAAACAGCAACATACTTGTTGTTGTCACAGAGAAGAAAAAACAGTGATGGACGCAGCATGTGGCGCGCGTGTGTGTGCGTGCGTGTGCGTGTGTGTGTGTGTGAAGAGCGTAAAGGGAGTGAGGAAATTCAAATGGCAGTGAAGGAAATCCGCGGGAAGTTGCAGGAAATGAGTGAGTAATGAAGGAACGCTATTGAACGGCGAGGGAAAGAAGGAAAGACTGAAGGAAGGAAGGAGGCACTGAAAATTGAAGGAGGGAAGGTCAGTTAGCGAGAGGTAACATTTTTTTCTTGATGAGAGTGAGTAATGAAGGAACGCTGTTGAACGGCGAGAGAAAGAAGAAATAAAGGAACGAAAGAAAAGGAACGAACGAACTAAAGGAAGGAGAAATGAAAGAGGGAAAGTTAGTTAGCTATAAGTGACATTTTGTGCTTCACGAGTGAGTAATGAAGGGACGCTATTGAACGGCGAGGGAAAGAAGGAAGGAACAAAAGAAGGAAGGAAGGAGGCACTGAGGAGTGGAAGAGGAGATCATCTAGCTACAAGTGATATGAGGGAAGGTTAGATAGCAAAGGTGGTGTTTTCTGGTTGATGAATGCGAGTTGAACCTTCTTGCATCCGCCAAAGAGAGAGAGAGAGAGAGAGAGAGAGAGAGAGAGAGAGAGAGAGAGAGAGAGAGAGAGAGAGAGAGAGAGAGAGAGAGAAGCTGAAAGTGAAGATGTAATGTAAAAAGTGAAGTGACTCCTTTCGTCAATAAAAAAAAATAAAAGATAATAATGGAAAGAAAATAAAAGAAAATTCTGAATATATATATGAAAGTGATGATTTAAGAGGAAGTGAAAGAAAAAGATAGGAAACACATTCCCTTCCCTAAGATAAAAACAAAATACAGTAATAAGATAAATGAAAAAAATCACTTCCCTAAGAAAGAAAAAGTAAAAGGAAAGACTGTAATAAGAAAAAGTTATAAAAAAGCAAATAATGATCCTTCCTCTTGAAATGCTTGTACATAATCCTTTGTGTCCACTGCTTCTATGCCAACGGTAAACAAGATGAAAGAAAACGGAAGGAGGCAGCGTAGTAGATGGGGAACTATTGAAAACTGCCCCTTCAGTCCAGCCGAAAGAAAACGGGAGAAGGCAACATGGGCAGGGAATTATTGAAAACTGCCCCTTCACTTGTCCAGAAGAAAATGAGGCTTCATAGAAAACGAAGAGGCGAGAGTTGCGTAATCTTGCCAGGGAGGACTAAAGAAAAGTCTTCTACGAATAAAAAAAGAAGAAAAAATAAATAAAGGAGGGAAGAAGATAATTTGTATCTGACCTCTCTTAAGACTTGCTGACCCACTGACCTCGCTTGCTGCCCACCACACGACACACAGGCTTCTATTTTTATCGCTCCTCCTCGTCTTCCTTCTCTTTATCCTCTTTCTCCTCCTACTCCTTTTCCGCCGATGCTGTTTTTATCTACTTTTCTCTCGGTCTAATTCTTCAAGCTTTCCTTCTTGCCTGTGATATTGTCAGGATACTGGTGGTGGTGGTGGTGGTGGTGGTGGACGAAGAGGTGGATGAGGTGGTCGTGATGTGGTTGTGACTGGAATGTGGTTGTAATTTTCTTACTGGAGACAAAAAAAAAGAAAGAAAAATGAAAAGAAAATAAAGTAAATGAAAGAAGCAAGAAAAATTAGCTGGACATGCCTTTTTATGGTCATCCAACGAAAGAAAAAGAGAAAGAAAGAAGAGAAAAATTAATGTTAATCATGATTCACCATGAAAAAAAATAATAAAGAAAAAATAAAGTGTTAATTATGGTCGTTCATCGAAAAAAAGAAGGAAAAGAAAAGTAAAAAAAAATAATCGAACAAACAAATGCCACCATTCATGTGTTGCTGTATAATAATAATAATAATAATGATAATAATAATAATGATAATAATAATAATAATAATAATAATGATAATAATAATAATAATATCAATACAGAAAAATAATGGTAACATAAAAAGATAAATATGTATTTTTTGTAATATTTAAACAAAGCAGCAGCGTGTACAGTCCAGCTGATCCACCTCTCCCTCTCCCCCCTCTCTCTCCCTCTCCCTCCCTCTCCCCCTCTCCCTCCCCCTCCCCCTCTCCCTCTCCCTCCCACCAAGAATTTGTGTCTTTCGTTGCGTAATTATTAGCACTGGGCGAATGAGGTTGTAAATAGTTGTAAATAGACTTGAAGTGGTGGTGGTGGTGGTGGTGGTGGTGGTGGTGAGTGTCACGTGTGTTTGAGTGTTACGTGTGTGTGTGTGTGTGTGTGTGTGTGTGTGTGTGTGTGTGTGTGTGTGTGTGTAGCTAAGTGTAAATGTCAATATTTCTTTAAGCGATAGAAGGAAACGAATGAGATGAAAACTGAAATCATCTCAAATTTCATGATTTTTTTTCTTCTTCATTATTTGTGAAATGTGAAGAGTAAGATAATCTGAGATGAATTAAAGTGTACGTAAAGAAGATATTTTGGGTTGAGCTGGAAGTTTTTTTATCGCATGAGTGGAAATGTCCAACCTAAAAGTATTATTATTAAGAATTTACTGATATACTCAACTGGTAGCAAAAGTGTACCTGTATTTTGAGTCTTTTTTTTTTGTGGGATTCACGTTTAAAGTTTTTTCTTTTTCATTAATTTAGAGAACTTGTTATTAAGACTAAGAGTATTTTTGTTTAGCAATGTGTTTCATGATGCTGTAACTACACACACACACACACACACACACACACACACACACACACACACACACACACACACACACACACACACACACACACACACACACACACACACAAATTGACAGTATTGATTAACTCCAAAACTCCGTCACAAAGAATTTTATTATTATTATTATTATTATTATTATTATTATTATTATTATTATTATTATTATTATTATTATTACTACTACTATTATTATTATTATTATTATTATTATTATTATTATTATTATTATTATTATTATTATTATTATTATTATTATTATTATTATTATTATTATTATTATTATTATTATTATTATTATTATTATTGTTATTATTACCATTATTACTTTTACCCCATCACTCTGCCAATGAATAAAGAGTGAATGGCCATTATATCTCTTGTATAATCATCGCTCTTCACTTTTGTTCTTCACATGTTTAATAAATGTACTTAATTAACATGTAAGATACTTGTCTATTGAAGCGTGAAGCCAAACAATGAAGCAACAACAGCATTAGAGGTGTGTGTGTGTGTGTGTGTGTGTGTGTGTGTGTGTGTGTGTGTGTGTGTGTGTGTGTGTGTGTGTTTGCCATTTTGTTTACTGTTGTTTACATGAAGCCACTTCCTTTGTGTGTGTGAGCAAAGTGGAGGAAAGGTGGAGTCTCTCTCTCTCTCTCTCTCTCTCTCTCTCTCTCTCTCTCTCTCTCTCTCTCTCTCTCTCTCTCTCTCTCTCTCTCTCTCTCTGGTCCCTCTTATTACTTCATTATATGCTCCAGTAATTCCTTCTCTCTCTCTTTCTCTACGTCTTCCTCCGCCTTCTCTCCTCAAGACTTCCTCTTTCTCTTTCTCTCTCTCTTTATCCTCCTCCTCTTGGTTTCTTTCATCTTTTATAAATCCTCCCTTCTCTTTTTTCTTCCTTTTAATCGTGTTTCTCCCCCCTCCTCCTCCTCCTCCTCCTCTTAAACTCTAGCCTTTAAAACTTCATTCTCCTTTTCTTCTTTCCCTTCCTCTTTTTCATCTATACTTAAAATTATCTCCCTTTTTCTCCTTCCTCCTCTCCCTTTTCCTTTTCGTCGTCTTCCTCTTCCTCCTTTAATTTCTTTTTCCTCCTCATTTACCCGTGAAAACATCTCCCTCTCTCCCTCCTCGTCTTCCTCCTCCTCCTCCTCCTCCTCCTCCTCGTTCTTCTCCTTTCATTTCTTTTTCTATCTCTTAATCTTCCTTTTCGTCATTTACCCTTGAAACCATCCCCTTTTTCCTCTTCTTCTCCCTTTTCCTTCTCATCTTCCTCCTTTCCCTCTTCTTCCTCTTCCTCCTCCTCCTCCTCTTCCTCCTTCCTGCCACGGAGCGTACTGACGCAAGAGTTCGCCACCGCCGCCAAACTCTGTACAAACCCACGGTGATCCCTCCCTCAGACCTTAGCCGTAGTGAGCCTCTCCCCGTTGGTCGAGGCTCTTCATCTCCGCCCGCCCCTGCCTTGTGCCTCGCTGACTCCCGATGGACAGGTCACAGACAGTCAAATAACGGGTGTCTAGGTCATTTTGAGGGGAGAATGTATTGAAATGGATTAATCACAGGTTTTTTTTCAAGATTCTGTGATGAATGAGTCTACTAACACTGAACATTCATGATTTCTTTTAAGGTGTTGTGAGAAAAGAAAGTGCTAAAATCTTTAATTATGCAATTTTTTTTTTAAGTTTTTGTGATGAAATAATGTGCTGAATTGATTAATCACGACGTCTTCAAGATTTTGTGATGAAAGAACCTTAGAAAATCGATTGTTCAATAAGTTATACAAATTTCATAAGAAAGGAACGTGTTAAAATTGGTTACTCACTGCGAGAGAGAGAACTTCAAGATTTTGTGAGAGAAATCAGTTGAAAGTTATTAGCTTTGTCTTTAGGCCGCTGAACTGTAGTGTTTTCTGTTTAGTTCCTACATTTTCACCTGCTCTGCTTCAGTAAGGTGTTAGAACGTAAGAAAATAAGAGAACAGTATCTTCTTCGTTATTCTTCACCTAAGAGTTCTCAGAGCTGAATTTTAGCCAGACGAAAAAAACAAGAAAACACAGAAATTATTCAGTCTTTCTTGAGTGAGCGAGTTAAAAGGCACCAACATAAGACGGTGGAGGGACTTCACATAAGAGCCTTTTAAAAGACCAATGGGAAAAGGCTTGCTGCTTAGTGCTTCCCTTAATAAAAAAAAACTGAGTGTGTTCGTGTCCTATATTTAAGATGATGATGATGATGATGATGATGATGATGATGATGATAATAATGCTACTCTGTATAAACAAGAAGCCAGTGGTGTCTCTCTCTTCGCTATCATTTCCATGGTGTTTACTGCCCTTGTTGTGTTAACCTCAATGTTTATATACAAAAAATTGGGAATAAAATGTACATAGCCAAAAGTAATGTTATGTTAATGTTCTTGACGTTGTGTGTGTGTGTGTGTGTGTGTCTGGGTGTGTGTGTGTGTGTGTCTGGGTGTGTGGGTGGCTGCGTGACAGGTTTCAGAGAGAGAGAGAGAGAGAGAGAGAGAGAGAGAGAGAGAGAGAGAGAGAGAGAGAGAGAGAGAGAGAGAGAGAGAGAGAGAGAGACATACAGAAAAACAGACAGATAATATATATGAAAAAAACTAACACTAAAAATACACACACACACACACACACACACACACACACACACACACACACACACACACACACACACACACACACACAAGAAAAGACGCACATAAGGCGAACAAAGACACGTACACAAAGGAGAGAGAGAGAGAGAGAGAGAGAGAGAGAGAGAGAGAGAGAGAGAGAGAGAGAGAGAGAGAGAGAGAGAGAGAGAGAGAGAGAGAGAGAGAGAGAGAGAGAAAGGAACACGCGCACACACACACACACACACACACACACACACACACACACACACACACACACACACACACACACACACACACACACAAGGAAAGTCAGACAAGAATCTCTCTCTCTCTCTCTCTCTCTCTCTCTCTCTCTCTCTCTCTCTCTCTCTCTCTCTCTCTCTCTCTCTCTCTCGTTAAAGTAGTGATCTCTGCTTCCCTCCTTCCCACGCCCCTTGTGTCCGCTCTTCCTATTGGCTGATCCCGGACGCTCGCTGCCTCCGCCTCTCTGATTGGCTGATGGAGTGTAAACAAAGCCCCTATTGGCGCCCTCTCAGCCAATAGGAAGCGCTGCAGCCACCAAAACTTGTAAAAGGAAAAAAGGAGGGAAAAAAAATGAAGAGAAAAAAAGAGAGAAAGGACTGAGATATGGAGGGAGAGAGAGAGAGAGAGAGAGAGAGAGAGAGAGAGAGAGAGAGAGAGAGAGGGAGGGAGGGAGGGAGATGAGATGTGTGGAGAGAGAGAGAGAGAGAGAGAGAGAGAGAGAGAGAGAGAGAGAGAGAGAGAGAGAGAGAGAGAGAGGAGTGATAAAGATAGAATAAATGAGATACATAAATAACATACAAGTCTCAACGCTCTCTCTCTCTCTCTCTCTCTCTCTCTCTCTCTCTCTCTCTCTCTCTCTCTCTCTCTCTCTCTCTCTCTCTCCTATTGATCCAATGAGGGACGACCATCGCTCTCGTACGCCTCCCGCTATTGGTGAGCCTCGCAGCCCGCCGACCAATCAGCGACGAGGGGAGGGCGGCAATGGACCAATGAGAGGGGGCGTGTCCTGATCAATCCCAGGAAACGTGTCATTGATATTTGTACACTGACTGCCCTTATCTGTGTGTGTGTGTGTGTGTGTGTGTGTGTGTGTGATTGCAACAGGAGGTGGTAAAAATATATATTCAGGATTTTTTTCCTTTTCATTCTTTGTGTTTTCTTCTTCCTTGTTCTTTTCTTTGTTTTCTTTGCTATGTACTTTTTTTTTATTGTTTTGCTTTGTGTTATTCCTTTTTCCTTTCTTTTTGTATTTCTTTTCTTTCTTTATTTCCTTCTTTTTCTTATCTCTCTCTCTCTCTCTCTCTCTCTCTCTCTCTCTCTCTCTCTCTCTCTCTCTCTCTCTCTCTCTCTCTCTCTCTCTCTCTCTCTCTCTCTCTCTCTGTGTGTGTGTGTGTGTGTGTGTGTGTGATTGCAACAAGAGGTGGTAAAAATATGAATTCTCAATAACGTTCCTTTTTTTTGCTTTTTTTCGTTTTCTTTCTGTTATTTAAATTTTCTTGTTGTTTTCAATCTTTTTTTCCTGTGAATATTTTGTAATTATAAAAAGAAATATGAATCGTTGAGAATTTTCTTTAATTTTTTTTTTTGCTTCTTTGTTTTTACTTGTATTTTTTTCAATATTCTTTGTTCTTCTTGTTCGTTCTTTTGTTTTATTTTATTATATATTGTGGTTTTATTGCTTTTTTTTATTTTCGTTCTTATTGTTCCTCGTTTCTCTTTTCTTTGTTTCTCTCTGCGCACTTCACTTCTTCTTTATTGCCTAGTGTCTTCTTTATTTCCCCTTCTTTCTATTTTTGTCTATGTTTCTTTCTTTCTGTTTTTCTTTCTTTTTTTCGTAATTTCATGAGGTTGTTTTCTTTTCCTGCAGTAAATCTCTCTCTCTCTCTCTCTCTCTCTCTCTCTCTCTCTCTCTCTCTCTCTCTCTCTCTCTCTCTCTCTCTCTCTCTCTCTCTCTCTCTCTCTCTCTCAATTCAACAAGCACAGGAAGAAGGAAAAGAAAGGAGAGAATAGCAATAATATTATAATTTATGATTTTCACTCTCCCAAACCTCACTCTCTTTACTCGCTCTCCTTCCCTTCCTCTCCTCTCTCCTCCTCCGTCCATCCTGTCGGTCTTTTCCCTCTCTCTCTCTCTCTCTCTCTCTCTCTCTCTCTCTCTCTCTCTCTCTCGCTCTCTCTCACTCTCTTTTACTCTCTTCCTTCACATTCCGTGCCTCTGTCTCACGAAAGACTTTCTTGGTTGTAATTTCTCTCTCTCTCTCTCTCTCTCTCTCTCTCTCTCTCTCTCTCTCTCTCTCTCTCTCTCTCTCTCTCTCTCTCTCTCTCTCTCTCTCTCTCTCTCTCTCTCTCTCTCTCTCACACACACACACACACACACACACACACACACACACACACAACCCTTTTCTCTCTCTCTCTCTCTCTCTCTCTCTCTCTCTCTCTCTCTCTCTCTCTCTCTCTCTCTCTCTCTCTCTCTCTCTCTCTCTCTCTCTCTGTTTGGGTAAAGGCTCTCGTGCTCATCTCCATCACAATGGCGCTGTTTGGTCGCCAGATTACAAGTTTGAGTTGAAACAATTAGTAGCCACCTCTCCCTCTCTCCCTGCCTCTCCCTCTCTCTCCCTGCCTCTCCCTCTCTCCCTCGCTCCCTTCTCGCACTCTCGTCTCTCATTCTCTCGCTGTCTTGCATATTCCCACCCCCTTCTTCCTCTTTCTTACTCTTTCTTCTCTTCTTCTGTTCCTTTTTCTTCGTGTATTTTGTGTTTCTTTCGTTTTTGCTTTTCTCTGTTTATCCGTTTCTCTGTTTGTTTGTCTCTTTCTCTCCGTCTCTATCTCATTCTCTCTCTCTCTCTCTCTCTCTCTCTCTCTCTCTCTCTCTCTCTCTCTCTCTCTCTCTCTCTCTCTCTCTCTCTCTCTCTCTCTCTCTCTCCCTTCTTGTACTCGTTTTCTTTCCTTTTTCTCAGTTTTTTGTTCTTAATTCTTTTGTAATTTCTTTCCTCCCCTTTCTTTTACTTCTTT
>NC_087152.1:41344316-41351816 GCF_035594125.1 Scylla paramamosain | reverse complement strand
GATAGAGAGAGAGAGAGAGAGAGAGAGAGAGAGAGAGAGAGAGAGAGAGAGAGAGAGAGAGAGAGAGAGAGAGAGAGAGAGAGAGAGAATGTGGAAGGGTGAAAAATGGATGTAACTAATAAATCAAACAACCACATGTGTTTGAGTGGGAGGGAGGGAAAGAGTGAAGGAGGGAGGGAGGGAGGGAGGGAGGGAGGGAGGAAGGGAGACACGCAAGGGTAATGGAATATTGTATCCTGTTAAGAATAAGTGACACCGGGATTACTCTCTCTCTCTCTCTCTCTCTCTCTCTCTCTCTCTCTCTCTCTCTCTCTCTCTCTCTCAAAAATGCACTACTGTCTTTTATTACAGCATGATTACAGCTTCATTTTATTACTAAGCAGTGTAACATTGATGTCCACCAACTACCATTCATATTAAGAGTACTAGAAGAAAAATACTAGACTGTTAGAGAAAAGCAGTGTTGTGTCGTTCAGTACAGTGCATTCACCTTCTGTACAGTACTAGAGTGTCCGTGGTGCCGCGGCTAGTGTGCTGGCTACAAATCAGCGGACTGTTTCGTATCCAGGTTGAGAGGGAGTAGGCGCGCAGGGCATCAACTGTTCATCCCTCCTCGGAATGAGTCGGTACATGCGTTACTGGGAAGCCTTGGGAACGTAAACTGTGTCCCGGTGTAAGGAATGTCACCCACCAGAGGATTTAGCCCATGGTGATTGAGATGAGCGCTGAGGCCACGTGCAGCTGTAGTCTATGCCAGTAACTTTGTCTTCTGTTATGCAAAATGACCTCGCTGACTCCATCTCACTCAGCATGTAGTGAAAGGCTTTCTTCAGGGGAAAGCAATGTGGCTGATGGCTTACTTTTGCTCTGCTTATGGAGAAGGATTGATAAAATTTTGGGTGTAAGAAGATATGAAACAAAAGGAAACTCATTCATGTATCTTCAGATTTTTCAGTGTCAAGGAAAGTTGATTAGCGTTTTTGTATTATTATTTTGTTCTTTCTTTGGTCGGAGGGGTGACAGTGACAAGAAATGGATAGAAATAGACAGTCGGTAGATATTATTGCCTTCCATTAAGCGCTAGTGTACCAGTGGTGTGCAGTGAAGCAAATAACAAAACTGTGGATGACAAATTCTGGGATCCTCTACCTGTTTCTCTTCATCCTCCTTCCTACGACTTAAACTTTTTGAAAAGAGAATCAAAACGCATGTGGAATTCACTTAGTCTACTTTTTCATACCTTTTTTCCTTATCTTTCTTTGTACTCTTTCCTTATTTTCTTTCTCTCTTTCTTCCATTTTCTAGCGTTAAGTTAGGCACATTTCTCCCGTTTTTGCCCTTTTGACCAATCATCTTGTTTCATAAAAAAATAAAAACTCAAATTGCATGCTATAGTTTGTACTCCTTTGTGATCCTTCTTGCTTGCAATGAGTCTATTCCGTAAACAGGATCCGTGACATCAGCAATTAGATAAACAGAGAAACACTGACTGAAGTTCTTGGTTGCTACATTTCATAGCCGTCTAGAATTCTGGAAAGAAATTTTTAAACGTACAATACTGCGTGTCTTGTGTCCTCGTGAGTAAGTCCCTGATATAACTCACATCCTCTCTCTCTCTCTCTCTCTCTCTCTCTCTCTCTCTCTCTCTCTCTCTCTCTCTCTCTCTCTCTCTCTCTCTCTCTCTCTCTCTCTCTCTCTCTCTCTCTCTCTCTCTCTCTCTCTCTCTCTCTCTCTTTCTCTGAAATCATCGCTTTTGAAAACGTTTATTCTTCCATTTTCCTTCCATTTTCCTTCCCTTTTCTTTCCTTTCTTCCTTCCTTCCTTTCTCCCTTCCTTTCTTCCTTCCTTCTTTCCTTCCTTCCTTCCTTCCTTCACCTCAGTATAGTTGAATGGTTAAGCATTAAAAACACACACACACACACACACACACACACACACACACACACACACACACACACACACACACACACACACACACACACACACACACACACACCTTTTTTCCACTCCTCAACGGCCTTTCACCTCTCACTTTTCCTCCTCCTCCTCCTCCTCCTCCTCCTCCTCCTCCTCCTCCTCCTCCTCCTCCTCCTCCTCCTCCTCCTCCTCCTCCTCCTCCTCCTCCACCACCACCTCACCCCGTCTTCCTCTTCTACTTTTCCTCCTCCTCCATTCTCAGTTCAGTCGACTTCCTCTTCTCTTACCTTCAGAAGTTCCCTGCCGCCTCCTCCTCCTCCTCCTCCTCCTCCCTTTACCTTTCATCCACTCCACGATATACCTCCCTATTCTTCCTCTACCCTTCCTTTCTTTCCCTCCCTTTCTGCCTTTTCTACCATTCTTTTTTCACCCATTTTCTCCAGCTCCTCCTCCTCCTCCTCCTCCTATTCCTTCTTATTTTTTTATTTATTTTTTTTGCTCCCCTTCATCGTTTTCGCTTCCGTTTTCATCTTCATCCTCATCTTCATCATCATCCTCCTCCTCCTTTTCCTCCTCCTCCATCTCCTCCCAACCCACACAGAGGCACTTCTTCCTTCTCCTATCATTACCCCTCCTTCCACCCCTCCCTCTTTCCTCCCTCGCTCGCTCCCTCCCTCCCTCGTTCCCTCCCTCCCTCGCTCCCTCCCTCCCTCCAGCGGCCCATTCACACCAGTCTACTCCTCCTTCTCCCCCCATCCCTTCCCCTTTTTCCCTTCCCTTCTCACTCCTTCCGGTCTCTCTTTCTGTCTTGATTTTGGTTCATTTATTTATTTATTTATCTCGTCGTTTACTCTCTCTCTAATTGTTCGTTTTATTCCAGCCTTTTTCATATTCTTTCGCTAATATTTTTTTTCACGAATGTTTACTTTTAGTATTTTATTTTTTTATTATTTTAATTGTTTTTTCATTATGGATTTTGGAAAGGAAAGTATTTTTTTCTCCCTCTTGCTCTCTTTTTTTTTTCTCTCCCTCTCCCTCTCCCCCATCTTCCTCTCTCTCTCTCTCCCTCTCTCTCTCTCTCTCTCCCTTCCTCCCTCCCTACCTCTATTTCTCAATGTATCCCCTTCTCTCTCTCCCTCACTCCTTTTTTCTCTCTCTCACTCTCTCCCTAACACAGACACTGAATCTCTCTCTCTCTCTCTCTCTCTCTCTCTCTCTCTCTCTCTCTCTCTCTCTCTCTCTCTCTCTCTCTCTCTCTCTCTCTCTCTCTCTCTCTCTCTCTCTCTCTCTCTCTCTCTCTCTCTCTCTCTCTCTCTCTCTCTCTCTCTCACCTCCAGCACCTTTCACACACTTCACTCTCAGTTCCTTTTATTCTCTTTTCTCCTCCTCCCCCTCCTTCTCCCCCTCCTCCTCCTCCTCCTCCTCCTCGTCTTCCTCTTCCTTCACCTCCTTTTCCTTTACCGCCACTAACTCCTCCATCTTCCCCTGCCGCTCCTCCTCCCTCTTCCTTCCTCAGGCGCCTCGCAAACATTATCACCGCCAAATTATTCAGTCCAGGGCTCGCGTCCCTTGAGTTTGGCGCGGCGTAACTCATCGCCCGAGGAGATTAGCTGGACGTTTATGACCCCCGTGGCGCCAGGTGACTGAGAGATGGTGGTGGAAGGTGTTGTGGGTGAAGGGACTTGTACAGGTGGTTTGGAAAGGTGGTACTGTTGTGGTTAGGAGTATAGTGTAACATTTTGCTCCCTATTTCTTATTTCTCTATGTTTTTTTGTCGAAGGTAGCTGAGAAGTGGTGGTGGAGGGTGTTGTGGGTGAAGGGACTTGTACAGGTGGTCTAGAAAGGTGGTGTAATTGTGATCAGAAGTATGGAGTTATATTTTACGCTCTATTTCTTATTTTTCTTATGTTTTCGAGGCGCAGGTGACTGAGAGGTGGCCGTGGTAGGTGTAGAATGAGAGGTTTGGAAAAGTGTCGTTGTGGTTAGGTTAGAGGTAAGATTCGCTACTCTGTTCTGTTTTGCGTTTTGCTTCAGTGTTAATTCCCTTGTGACCCTCATGGCAGGTGTAGACAGGTGACACATGCACACTGATAAAGACGAGTGACTCAGTATAGGTAACGGAAGACTATAAAGACAGATGGTTTACACTTGATAAGGACAAACGGAAATAAGGGAAGTTCTAAGAAGCCATCAGGCCTACATGTGGAAATTCTCCCTTGAGACTCTTCGGCTCATCTGCCTTTCTGTCTTAAAACCAGTTTCTTCCTACTTCCCTTTTCAAATCTTAATTTATAAAGCTTGAATCTGTTTCCTAGACAGGTGACTTAGAAATGTTTTATAACCCTTTCATTGCTTTGGCGTTTCCTCTTGACGTAATAAAACTGCGTGGTGTAAATTACAACCTTTCACAAAACCACATCTTTTAAAATATCACTCGCACATCCCTAAAATAAGAACACGACTCTCACCACACCACACAAGCACAGAATAGCAGCAATAATAGTCAAACACAACAGCAACATCCATCCCAGCTGGTTACACGCGGTTTACGCACCATACCAACCACACCTAATCACCACACTACCACCGCCACACTGCCACCACACGAACGAAATAACAATTGTCACAGCCTTCAACTAGCAGTCAAAAATATAATAAAAATACGTTGTCTGGAAAGAAGACCCATAAGACGGTGCCCTAGACAGACTGTTTATGAATGCGATTTAATTTTTAATCTGGAAAAGTGAATTCGGAAGTCACGTGGCTGGAAAGGAATCTGGAAAGGCAGGCTAAGTAGGTGACGGTGTTCCAGGCAAGTGGTTTAAGTATATCGTTGAATTTTATCCTGGAAAGGGAATCCGGAAGGCACGTGGCTCAGACAAGAGGCAAAGTAGGTGGCCTGGAAAGGGGATCTGAAAAGGTGGGCCAAGTAGGTGACCCAGACAGGTGTGGTGGCTGGAGTAGGTGACCCAGAGAGGAAGACTGCTCAGGTGGGCCAGTCCACGTGACTGTCAATGACATGGACACTGCAGTATAATGTTATGGTGGTACTTGGTCAGTCTTGTCGGGGGGAGAATGTAATAATGTTTAAGTATTTGATTTGAATATTTAATGATTTTCTTTACTCCAGCTTTAAGTTTCGAAAAAAGATTCACACATTGTAACTGTTACGAAGATTAGATCCTTGCCTCATTCTTCCAACCGACCCTTCAGATCACACTGCAATGACGATGAAGATGAATATGAGGATGAAGAAAGAGAGAGAGAGAGAGAGAGAGAGAGAGAGAGAGAGAGAGAGAGAGAGAGAGAGAGAGAGAGAGAGAGAGAGAGAGAGAGAGAGAGAGAGAGAGAGAGAGAGAGAGAGAGAGAGAGAGGAAAAGAAGAAACAATAATTGACACTAGGAAAATCAAGTCATTAATAAAACAACTTCTTACAACATCCATATCCATAACAACAATCATAACACGAGTAGTTACAGCAGTCATAGCAGCGACAGCACCAGCAAAAGCCGTGAGAATAACAGTAACACCAGCAGTAACAACAGCAATTGTATGGGTCATAGCAGCAGGCATGATAAAGCGGCAGTGAAAGCAGGTATAACAGTAGCAGCAGCAGTGATAGCAGTAGCAGGAAGAGGAGTAATGGGGGTAGGTATGAGGTAAAGCAGGAGGAGGCAGTAGACACCTGCCGAAACGATAATTACTCCCAGTGAGGTCTAAAGCACTGTTCAGGGGGTGCTGTGAACTTATCATTAAACCCAGCTGTGACCCTCACTGAACGTTTCCCTTTGTGTCTCACAACACAAGGGGGTAGTCACAGCCTGCCCTCTAAAGACAACTCTCTTCCTCCACACAAAACTACAAGCATCTAATAACACACACACCCTTCACTCAAAAAATTTTAAAATCATGGCGACTCCTACACCAGCCTCGGAGTCCCCATCTGGGGAGGGGGACCATAAATGTCCCCAGGTCGGACTGCCTTTCCGTCGACGACCGTAAGTGTCTTGACACCCCCCCTCAACTTTTTCTTCATTAACTTCTGCAACATTCGCGGTCTAAGATCTAATGTTTCAATCTGTAGAACACCACCTCTCCTCTTCTAAACCTCATCTTCTTTTCCCTCACTGAAACTCAGGTGTCTGAGGCAACTGACAGTAGCCCCTTTTCTGTTCCCTCCTACTTTCTCTATCCTCATTTTCGATCCAAAGCTGGATGCTGCGTTTATGTGCGCAATGACTTAACCTGCTCTCGTGCCCACGCTCTTGAATCTTCCGAGTTTTCCACCATCTGGCTTCGACTACAGAGTCATTCTCATACTAAATTTATCTGTGCTGTATACCTCTCTCCTAACTCCTCTGACTATAAGAAATTCTTTGACTACTTAACTTCCAAAGTGGAGCACATTCTGACCCTCTTCCCTTTTGCAGAGATCTCCATTCTTGGAGACTTCAATGTTCACCACCAGCTTTGGCTTTCCTCTCCCTTCACTGACCATCCTGGTGAACTAGCCTACAACTTTGCTATCCTCCATGACCTAGAGCAATTGGTGCAACACCCTACTCGTATTCCTGACCGTCTTGGAGATACGCCCAACATTCTTGACCTTTTCCTGACCTCTAATCCTTCTGCTTATGCTGTCACCCTTTCTTCTCCGTTGGGGCTCCTCCGATCACAATCTCATATCTTTATCTTGTCCTATCACTCCAATCCCTCCTCAGGATCCCCCTAAGCGAAGGTGCCTCTGGCGTTTTGCCTCTGCTAGTTGGGGGGACCTGAGGCGGTATTTTGCTGATTTTCCTTGGAATGACTACTGCTTCCGTGTCAGAGACCCGTCTTTGTGTGCTGAACGCATAACAGAGGTGATAGTGTCTGGCATGGAGGCGTACATTCCTCACTCTTTTTCTCGTCCTAAACCTTCTAAACCTTGGTTTAACACAGCTTGTTCTCGTGCTATACATGATAGAGAGGTGGCCCACAAAAGGTACTTAAGCCTTCCTTCACCAGAATCTCATGCACTTTATATTTTCTGCCCGGAACCATGCCAAGTCTGTTCTCCAACTAGCCAAAAACTCCTTCATTAACAGAAAATGTCAAAACCTTTCAAGATCTAACTCCCCTCGTGATTTTCTGGCATCTAGCCAAAAATATCTCCAATAACTTTGCTTCTTCTTCTTTCCCTCCTCTACTTCAACCAGATGGCACCACTGCTATCACATCTATTTCTAAAGCTGAACTCTTTGCTCAAAAACCTTTGCTAAAAACTCTACCTTGGACGATTCTGGGCTTGTTCCCTCCCTCTCCTCCACCCTCTGACTACTTCATGCCTCGTATTAAAATTCTTCGTAATGATGTTTTCCATGCCCTCGCTGGCCTAAACCCTCAGAAGGCTTATGGACCTGATGGGGTCCCTCCTATTGTTCTCCGAAACTGTGCCTCCGTGCTTGCACCTTGCCTAGTCAAACTCTTTCAGCTCTGTCTGTCAACATCTACCTTTCCTTCTTGCTGGAAGTTTGCCTACATTCAACCTGTTCCTAAAAAGGGTGACCGCTCTAATCCCTCAAACTACCGTCCTATTGCTTT
>NC_087152.1:41314316-41339316 GCF_035594125.1 Scylla paramamosain | reverse complement strand
AGTTTTCATCTTGTTTTCCAGCCTTGATGCCTTGAATCTTTGCTCTTTTCACGCCTTACAGCCTTTATAAATCCCCTCTTTGGCGCTGCTTGCCTTGAACATCTTCCTCTCATCCCTGTCCTTTTTTTTTCTTTGAAACACCTTCCTTCCTTCCTTCCTTCTTTCCTTGTTTATTTTTAACCTTGAAATACTTTCCTTCCTTCCTTCTTTGTTTATTTTTAACCATGAAACATCTTCCTTCTTTCATTCCTTGCTTATTCTTGTCCTTGAAACGCCTTGCTTCCTTTCTTCCTTCCTTCCTTCTTTCCTTCCTTCCTTTCTTACTTTTTCCTTAGGCTAGAAAACCTCCTGTCCTTCCTCCCTTGTCCTTAGTCGTCTTGAAAATCTCTTCTTAGTACATTTTGTTGGAAAATCGCCCTCTTGCAACCTTGAAAACTCTTCCTAGTCCTTTATATTTTGGAAAACCTCTTATTACTTTTTAGCCTTGAAAAATCACATCTTTATATCCTTTGAAGCCTTTAATACGTGTCCTTAGTCTTAACAGCCTTGAAACTTTCTTCCTGTCTTTGAATCCTTGGAAAACTTTTGCCTTTGTAGCCTTGAATACCTTCCGCCTTAACTAATCTCTACTGCCTTATGAGTCTACGTTCTTTGTAATTTTTAACCTTGAATGTGTTACTTGTGAATAAACGCTCTTCAAAACTTAAACCTTGAATACCTTTCTTTCATAACTTCCTTGTCCTATAGGGCCTTGAAAACCTTTTTGTTCTTGGTCTCTGTACTTTTGTGAAGTTTATTCACTATTATACTTCGCAACCTCGAAAATTTGTCATGCTCTTTAAACTTTAAATCTGTTCCTTTTCCCTTGCCCTTTGTAGGAACGAGAGAGAGAGAGAGAGAGAGAGAGAGAGAGAGAGAGAGAGAGAGAGAGAGAGAGAGAGAGAGAGAGAGAGAGAGAGAGAGAGAGAGAGAGAGAGAGAATTTTCGTGTGAGTGGCTCCTTTGAGAGAGAGCCAGACGCCTCATCGGTAATGACCAGAGGAGGCCTTCTTGTTATATGTATCTTGATAGGAGGGAGCAGGAAGAGAGGGAGAGAGAGGGAGAGGGAGGGAGAGGAAGGAAGGAGGGAAGGTACCAAGGGAGAGGGAGATATGTAGGAAACAAAGGAATGAGAGAGAGGAGTGAGGTTACGTGAAATAGAAGACTGAGAAGGAAATGAGTGAAGGAAGGAAGGAGGGAAGGAAGGAATGAATGGTATACAAGAGAGAGAGGGAAGGGATGTAGTGATGGAATGTATGAGAGACGGAGAGAGAAAGAGAGAGAGAGAGAGAGAAAGGGGGAAGGAGAGGTCAGTAGACAGAAAGATAGACAGATGAAGCAGGTTTCAAATAGATAATATAGACAGTGATAACTTTTAGCTTCAGAACGCATTTCATTTTTGTCATTTCATCGTTATTTTATCTTATTCTCTTGTGTGTGTAATGGTGAGAGAGAGAGAGAGAGAGAGAGAGAGAGAGAGAGAGAGAGAGAGAGAGAGAGAGAGAGAGAGAGAGAGAGAGAGAGAGAGAGAGAGAGAGAGAGAGAGACAGACAGGTAGGGTCTCCGCGCGTCAATGTTTGGTCAATATAATCAATTGTTTCCTAATTACCTTGACGGAAGACTGACGCTCGGCCTATCGCTGCTGCCCTGCCTCGCCCATTATTATTATTATTATTATTGTTATTATTATTATTATTATTATTATTATTATTATTGTTGTTGTTGTTGTTGTTTTTGTTTTTGTTGTTGTTGTTTGTTTTGTTGTTGTTGTTGTTGTTGTTGCTGCTGCTGCTTTTGTTGTTGTTATTGTTGTTGTTGTTGTTGTTGTTGTTGTTGTAGTAGTAGTAGTAGTAGTAGTAGTAGTAGTAGTAGTAAACACTATTTTTCTTTTTCTGTCTGTAGTTTGCTTGAGTTTTGAGATGTGCCTGTGTGTGTTAGATTAAAAAGTACATAGTCGAATGCACTGCTTATGAACTCCTGCCTTCAGTGATGTTATGACTGGAGATTATTTTCCGTTATACTGCTTTGTTAATGTTCTTGTGACTTTTCAATGCTGTGAACATTTACTATATTTCTGCGCTAAATAATGAGTTTCTGGGATAAGACCAAAGTTAAACCCTTGTGACTATGACTGAAAATGCTATGGTCATTGGTAGGAGACAGCAAGCTTGTCTCATATTGGCATGTGCAGAAACTTCCAGTCAGTATAAGGTAAACAAGACTAAATACATCGTTCAGATATAAGAAAAAAAAAAAAAAAATAGTTGGTGCGGATCAAATTACCTCGAATAACAATCTATGAATCAAAGAAATTACCGTAATAATACTGAAAAAAAAACTTCCAAATATAAGAATAGAAATAACAATCAAATATCAGAAAATCGTTAAGACACTAAGTATAAATCAATTCGTAACAAAAAATAACAACCCCAAAAAATCAAAATATAATAACACAAACACAAACCATCCGTAATATACAAAAAAAGAAAAAAAAATGAATAGATAAATAACTGAAATAAGAATAAAAATAACAATCAAATATCACAAAACCGTTAAAACAGTAAGTATAAATCAATGCAAGACAAAAATAACAAGAAAAAAATAACAACAAGAATCACCTCAGAAGTGAAGCCCCGCGCCGCACAGGCCAGGGAGTCACACCATATATTTCCACGCGAGGTCATTTTCTCTCAATATGTATGAAAAAATGGCCATTTATGATGACACACGAGGCATTGGACGCGTAAAGGAGCAGAGAGAGAGAGAGAGAGAGAGAGAGAGAGAGAGAGAGAGAGAGAGAGAGAGAGAGAGAGAGAGAGAGAGAGAGAGAGGGAGGGAGGGAGGAGTGGTGGTGGTGGTGGTAGAGGAGAGAAGGGAAGAGAAAGAAGAGGAGAGAAAAGAGGAGGAGGAGAAGCAATAGGAGAGGCAGTATTGGGAAAAGAAAGCGGGGAAGACGAACAAGAAGAACAAGAACAAGAACGAGAAGAAAGGAAGGGAAGAGAAGAGGAAGAGGAGGATATAATTCAAATAAAAGAAAGGAGACATGAAAAAAATTAGGACTTGAAAGGAGAGGAGGGAGAGAGGAGGAAAATTATGCGTATGTATAAAATAAATATTGAATGATGGTGAGATAGGAAAGAGAAACAGATGGAGACAAGGATTATTCTCTCACATTCTCTTCATCTCTTGCTTCTCTAATTAACTTCAAAGTATTTTATTTATTTATTTTTTTCACAATTCATTGATATTTATTTGTTAATATTCTCTTTCATCCATTTATATATCTGTTCAATCATTCACTTATTCATTCAGTCAGTCAGTCATGTATTTTTCTGTTAATTTCTTCATTCATTCATTCATTCATTTAGTCTTTAGTATTTTTCTCTTCATTCATTTATTCAGTCAGTCAGCCACGTATTTATCTGTTCATTCATTCATTCATTCATTGACTGATTCATTAATTCATGTATTTCCCTTTTCATTCATTCAATCATTCCCTCACTCATCCATTTATCCATTATTCACTCAAATTCATCTTCAGTACATTCAAAACTGAACAGAACTTTGCTTTTCTGCGTGAATCCTTTTTCTTAGATCCAAGAAATGCTACAGGCCATTTTAATGTTAAAAACTCAGATTCTGTTAGAAATTATCAACAAAAAGAGTTTCCAAAGAATGGATATGATTTGAAGTTGCTTTATTACTGCAGCCATGACCCAACCGTAGATGAAAATTAACTCTTACAGTCTGAAAAAGGTGGTTATTTGACATTTGGTTCTCCGCCTTTTCAAGCAGTACGAGTTTTAGTTCATAGTTACCTTGTGGTTCCAGAGATATGGGAGTTTTATATGGGGTCTTTCTCTCTGAAGCACCTGTACAGTAATTCACGAACCACAGCAGGTCCCTTCACAAGCCTTTCCCCTCACAGAGCACGACATTACTTCCATGCATCGCGCTGTGTAGTAAAGAAATAAGGAAGACAGTGCCTGGCAGAGAAACAGATAAAACTAAATCACAAAAATTGGAAGAATAGTGAAAAGAGAATAAATGAAAAAAAATAATTAAGGAAATGTTTGAATGGAAAACAGCTAAATCACAACCATGATGATTGAAAAATAGTGAAAAGAAGTGTTTTTAGTGATAGATTTATTGCTAATAGTTAAGGAAAGGAATATACAAAATTAAACGAAAAAATAGTGAAAGGAAGTGTTTTTATTGATAGATGAATAGTTTAGGAAAGGAACGAAAACAAAACAAACCCATGAAAAATTAATATATTGATTGATTAATAAATGAAGAAAGGAACAAAAAAAAAAAACGAAATCTGAAAAGTAAAAAGACAATGTTTAATAAATACGAGGTGTGTCATTAAAGTTCCAGGACTGGTGTCCTAAAAGATGAATTTCAAACCCAAGCCACAAACCACCATATTTCCCCTTCAAAGTAATCCTTCTGGAGTATACAACTGCGCTCCCAACCCTCTACAGTCACTAATCTTTTTCTTACGTGCTTTTAAAATCATGTCCTCTGTTGCAGGTCGTTTAACAATGAGCGCTGAACAGCGAACAAACTTGAAGTTTTTGGTGCAGTTGGGGAAAACGCCGTCAGAAGCACTGGGTATGCTGCAAAAAGTGTACGGGGATGAGACAATGTCACGCTCACGTGTTTTTGAGTGGTGCAAGAGGTTCAAAGAGGGCCGGGAGGACGTGGAAGATGACCCCAGGAGTGGAAGACCCTCAACGAGCAGGAATGAGGCCAATGTTGAGCGTGTCAAGCAGATGGTGCGTGACGATCGTCGGTTGACTGTTCGAAAGATCGCAGATGAGCTTGGCATGAACCACAACAGCGTGTGGAAGATTATCACTGAAGATCTGGGCATGCGGAAAGTCTGTGCGAAGATGGTGCCGAGACTCCTGAACGATGACCAGAAGGGACGACGCATGCAGGTGTGTCAGGACATCCTCGAGCGTCTGGAAACTGAACCAGACTTGCTCAGGAGAGTCATCACCGGCGATGAGTCCTGGGTATTTGAGTACGACCCGGAGACCAAACGCCAGAGCCTTCAATGGAAGAGTCCGGCGTCGCCACGGCCGAAGAAAGCAAGGCAGTCCAGGTCCAGCTTCAAGGTCATGTTGATCGCTTTCTTCGATGTGAGGGGCATCGTCCACTGCGAGTTCTTGCCACAGGGCCAGACAGTCAACCAACATGTGTACAAAGAAGTACTGCGGCGTCTGCTTCGTGCAGTGCGCGAGAAGAGGCGGGAGTTGTGGCAGGGCAACTCGTGGCTGCTTCACCACGACAATGCGCCTGCTCACAATGCCCTGAGCATCAGAGAGTTCTTGGCCAAGAAGAACATCGCCGTGCTGGAGCAACCGCCCTACTCACCTGACCTCGCTCCGTGCGACTTCTTCCTCTTCCCCAAGCTCAAGGAGGTCATGAAGGGGACCCGTTTTGATGATGCGGACGACATCAAAAAGGCCGTGACGACGGAGCTGAGGAGCATCCCGCAAGAATCCTTCCAGCAGTGCATGCAAGCCTGGCAGAGAAGGATGGACAAGTGCATGCGGTGCCAGGGGGATTACTTCGAAGGAGATAACCTATAGTTTGTAGCCTGGATGTGAAATAAAACTTGTGTGGCACCAGTCCTGGAACTTTAATGACACACCTCGTAGACTGTAAATTGTTTTATATAGACTGCAATGATGTGAAATAAGAACTAATGCTAAATAAGAACGATTTACACACATGACAAAGGAAAAACCACAAAAATAATAATAATTTACTCCTACGTACATTTTCCTTTCTTGAATGGCCAGCGAGAGGGAGAACACGAAACAAAACAAAGGAAACAAAACAAAACCATAACAATTCAACAGGAAAACAAGTAAATGCAATAAAGAAAAGAAATTACATGAAACAAAGATAACATTCACATTCTTGCTCAAAGGATCATGACCACTTGCCTCTTCCTCCTCCTCTTCCTCCTCCTCCTCCTCCTCCTCCTCGTCTCTCCAGCGTGACGTCACGTGATGAGCCTCCCTCAATCTCCCTTTGGACTCACTCACCCTTTGCTCCCTTCAGCTCTTTCGCCACCCTATCAATCCCTTCCCTCTCACCTCCCTCCCTCCCTCCCTCCATGCCTCCCTTCTTCCCTCCAGCCTCTCCCTCCGCTGGCTTCCGGAGGGTCCGATACGCTCTCTCTCTCTCTCTCTCTCTCTCTCTCTCTCTCTCTCTCTCTCTCTCTCTCTCTCTCTCTCTCTCTCTCTCTCTCTCTCTCTCTCTTTCAGTGTGTGTATGTGTGTGTGTGCGCGCCGCTGTGTCTGTCTGTTTCTATATCTGTCTCTGGCTGTCTTTCTTTCTGTTTGACCTCTTCTTTTGTCTCTTTCTCCTTTTCCCTGTCTCTCTTCCTCTGTTTGCCTCCTTCTCCCCTCTCTCTCTATGTGTGTGTATGTGTGTGTGTGTGTGTGTGTGGTGGTAGTGGTGGTGGTGGACGAGCGAGAACATCAACACCTCTCTCTTCCCTGTCCTGAGTCGCACTGCCGCTCTTGTCGCCCTCGCGCCGCTAAATACTAAGCTAGAATGGACTGTTTTATTATGCTGATTGAGTGGCTCTTTTTTTTTTTATTATATGTGTGCATTATATGTGTGCGTATGTATGTATGTATGTGTGTTCACCTGTCTTGTAATTCTTGTTATTCTTGTTGTTCTTGTTATTTCTCACTGTGTATGTGTGTGTGTATGTTTGCACGTTTGTGGATGTGATTTATTGTAGTAGTTTCCACTGTGTGTGTGTGTGTGTGTGTGTGTGTGTGTGTGTGTGTTCATCTGTCCATTTCATTTTACTTATACCACTCTAGTCGCCAGTCATTTGGAGTACATACACACACACACACACACACACACACACACACACACACACACACACACACACACACACACACACACACACACACACACACACACACACACACACACACACACACACACACACACATACAGACAGGTGAAGAAGGAAAAGAGAGATGGGAGAGAAAAAAAAGAGTAAATTATTAATGTTACTTTATCATAATTTTTTCCCATCACGTGCATTAGGGTTGCCATCCAGAGAGAGAGAGAGAGAGAGAGAGAGAGAGAGAGAGAGAGAGAGAGAGAGAGAGAGAGAGAGAGAGAGAGATTATTTTCACTATTATTATGAGGCTCGGGCAAAGAAATCATAATATCTTTGGGTACTGCCACTGTTGAACCATTTACTTGCCAAGAAACCCCCTTCTCTCTCTCTCTCTCTCTCTCTCTCTCTCTCTCTCTCTCTCTCTCTCTCTCTCTCTCTCTCTCACCCAGCCAGCCAGCCAGCCAGCCAGCCACTCCACGCAGCTCTGAGCTTTACAGAATCAATTTGGAATATCGTGTCTGCTCTTCTCTCTTTTCAAAATTCTTCGCCCGCTATTTCAGGGGCCACCTCCTTCCCGGGCTCGCCGTATCGGGAAGCTCACGCCCGACCCATTCCCGACCCTGCGATGCCCCGCGTAAGGCCCAAAATACCTTATCGGCCCCGTGATGAAGGCAGCTTCCGGCGGGAGCGAGGGGCGGTGACGTCACTTCCGCCAGCCTGCCCCCTCTCCCTCTCTCCTGCCTCCACTCCCTCTCCCTCTCTCCCTCCCCACAAACACAACGCGGCCATCCAGTTTTCCCGCGCTTTTCCGCATGAAACAAAGACGCAGCGCCGCCCCGAGAGTCCGATAACAAGGTTGTGTGTGTGTGTGTGTGTGTGTGTGTGTGTGTGTGTGTGTGTGTGTGTGTGTGTGTGTGGACGGAATTCTTGCTTGTTTTGTTTTTGTTCGTTCGTACTCGTAACTTTTTTCTTGCTTCTTATTCTTGCTCTGTTTCTTTTTTTCTTTCTTTTCGTCTTCGTTTCCTTCGTTTTCTTCTTCCTCTTCTTCTTCTTCTTCTTCTTCTTCTTCTTCTTCTTCTTCTTCTTCTTCGTCTTCCTCCTACTCCTCAGTGTTATTTATTTCCCTTATGGTTTTTTCCTCCAACTCCTCCTCCTCCTCCTCCTCCTCCTCCTCTTTCTCATTTACTCGTTTTCGACCTCCTCTGTGTCCTCTTTCTTCCATTCCTCTTCCTCCTCCTCCTCCTCTTCTTCCTCCTTCTCCTCCTTCTTCTCCTTTTCCTTCTCCTTCTTCTCCTTCTCTTTCCTCTTTATTCGTCCTCCATCTCCACCTTGTCCTTCTCTTCCTCTCCTATCCTCCTCCTCCTCCTCCTCTTTGTTTTCTTTTCTATTATTTTTTCTACCTCCTCCTTGTGCTTCTCTTCCTTGCCTTTCTCCTCTTCCTTCTCCTTTTTTTCCCTCCTCACTCGTTATCCACATCCTGCTTGCTCTTCTCTTCTTCCTCCACCTCCTCCTCTTTTTCCTTTTCGTCCTCCTCCTTCTTCTTTTCCTGATGCTCCTCTTCCTTCTCCTCTTCAGTTCCTCAGTTACTACATTCTTTATATTTGTAATTGCTAAGACCATCGATTATGTGATAAAAGTTGTAACACATTATTTGCATCTTGATATTCCAGTTCATTCTTAGATAATTGTTGTAATCTTTGAAATAATTTGAATTGAACAAGCCATAGTAGAATGTAGCTGCCGATGATGTAGCTCTCTCTCTCTCTCTCTCTCTCTCTCTCTCTCTCTCTCTCTCTCTCTCTCTCTCTCTCTCTCTCTCTCTCTCTCTCTCTCTCTCTCTCTCTCTCTCTACAATTAATTATCTCTTTTGATCTGTTATATTGCATTTCTTTTTCTTTCTTTTCATGTCATTTATTTTTTCTTCTTTTTTTCGTTCATTCATTCATTCTTTCTTTTTTTTTGTTTTCTTTCTATCTTCCTACCTATTCATTTATCTATCTATATCAATTTATGCATTTGTCTCTGCCTCTTAATGTATCTATCTATTTATCTATCTGTCTGTCTGTCTGTCTGTCTGTCTGTCCATTCATTTATCTATTCTTGTTTTTTTTTTATTTCTTCCTTTCTTTTCTGTTTTATTTCATCATTTTTTATAGGAAACACACACACACACACACACACACACACACACACACACACACACACACACACACACACACACACACACACACACACACACACACACACACACACACACACACACACACACACACACACACACACACACACACACACACACACTGCTCTCACTCCCTCCCATGGAACCAAGAAACAGACTCGAAAATATTCAGCCTTTTATCCTTGCCTTTCTTTTCCTTTTGGTCTTACTCGCCCCCACGCCGCCTCCAGTCAGTTGCCAGTCCGGTCGTGTTATTCCTGGAAGCAAAGAGATGGCATGGTCGTCCAGGGAGAGGAAGAGGCGTCCAGGCGAGGTCTCATGACTCTTATCTGTCTGTGGGAGTGCCGAAAGAATGCCTCTCTTTTCTATATTCTGTACTTGGCTGCAGATGTTCAATTCTGTAGGCCTGGTGACTTCTTGCAGCTTCCCTTGTTTTCTTTTTTTTTTCTATTCTTATTTTCTTGTGTTCTGATAGCCAAGCTTCTAATCCTTATAACACAAAACAGGTGTAAGTTTAATTGTTTTTGTTCGCGCTTGAGTTATATAAAGATAAGATTTTAACGTAATTCAAAGTCGTAAGCTTCGGTACATAGGAGAGATGTTTCTTCCTGCAGTATTACTCAGGTGAATGGTGTAAATGAGTCATCGATTTTTGGTTATGTAATAGCAGAGTCGTATATTCGCCGTGTGTTTAGTGGGAAGGCCCTGCGACTTGATTTATTCGGTTATTTTTTCGTTCACTCACTGGTTCATTAATTCCACTGGTTTGTTAGTAAGTAAGTTCACCTGTTAGTTAGTTGGTTAGTTTTGTTTGTTTGTTTGTTTGTTTGTTTATTTACCTGCTGCAATTTCGTGCCCATCGGAGAGTAAGAGCCGTGGAGGAATCTCTCTCTCTCTCTCTCTCTCTCTCTCTCTCTCTCTCTCTCTCTCTCTCTCTCTCTCTCTCTCTCTCTCTCTCTCTCTCTCTCTCTCTCTCTCTCTCTCTCTCTCTCTCTCTCTCTCTCTCTCTCTCTCTCTCTCTCTGTTGATAACTTATGATAAAGTCAGAAATTTTGAACTTGCAGTAATATATCACTCCCTGGACCCTGAGGAGAGCTCACACAAAAACCTTTAAAATTCTTCCTATTTTTGACTGTGCTGGAGGAAGAAAGAGGAAGAAACGCGTGTATTTTTATTTATTTTTTTGGTTTTTGTTTCATTGCTATACATTATTATCTTTCGTGGTCTCTACTATTCTCTGTAAAGGAAACGGATGAGGACTTGCATGTAACAGAACTATACTAAGGAGTGATGCCCATTGATTGACTCCGCTGCTCCTCTCTGTGCCTCGTGAATTACAGTATTTTTGCTGAAAACTCTATTAAAATCGGCACGTTGGAGCTTGAATAAGAAATAGTTACCGATATTTTATTTGTTGTGTATGTGCGTCTGAATGTGGATTTCATTTCATAGTTGCGAAGTAAATGATATAACACTAACATATCATAGCAATGCTTTATGGATATGTGATGTAAACGTATTCCACACACACACACACACACACACACACACACACACACACACACACACACACACACACACACACACACACACACACAAACGCCATTAAAATTTGCTGACCGCCGATCGTATAATCTGAAAGTTAAAAATTTAGCAGTCCGGCATTTCGTGAAACTATTGATGTCTTTATGGCGCGTTTTATGACGGCCATTGCGGCGTCCCCCTCAGCCCCGCCTCGACCACGCATAAAAGAGATTTACTAATGGAAAAACCAGCAGAATAATACACGTTATATTCCGATCGGTGCTAGAATCTTTTGTCTGTTTCTAGAATTATTTAGATCTCAGTTTACTTCATGTTCTTTGTTCATATCAGCCAGATGGGGAACATAAGAGATTACTAATGGAAAAACCAGCAGAATAATGCACGATATATTGCCAGTCGGTGCTAGGATCTTTTGTCAGTCTCTTTAGAATGCTTGGATTTTAGTGAAGTTTTGTCCTTTGTCATATCACAGCCAGAAAGGGGAACATAAAAAGAGATTACTAATGGAAAAACCAGCAGAATAATGCACGATATATTGCCAGTCGGTGCTAGGATTTTTTGTCAGTCTCTTTAGAATGCTTAGATTTTAGTGAAGTTTTGTTCTTTGTCATATCACAGCCAGAAGGGGAACATAAAAGAGATTTATTGATGGAAGAAAACTAGCAAACTAATACACCTTACATTCTCTAGTGGAGTAAAGTCTCTTGTCTGTCTCCTCAAAATATTTAAACCAGTGTAGTCTGTCCTTTTTTCCATCTTAGCCAGAAGGGGAACGTGAAAGAGATTTACTGACGAAAAAACTCACAAATTAATACATGTTATATTCCTATGTGATACCAGAGTTTCTTGTCTGTCTCGTCTTAGAATGCATCACTCCCTCACAGTGTTTAGATTTCAATGTAGCCCGTGGCCTTTATTACATGTCAGCCAGAAGGGGATGATAAGAGATTTACTGATGGAAAAACTTATCAAATTAATATCTGAGTCTCTTGTCAGTCTCGTCCTCAGCGGCATCACACCCTCACAGTGTTTAGATTTCAGTGTAGTCCCTGTTCTCTTTTACATCGTAGCCAGAAGGGGATGATAAGAGATTTACTGATGAAAAAAACTATCAAATTAATATCTGAGTCTCTTGTCAGTCTCGTCTTCAGCGGCATCACTCCCTCACAGTGTTTAGATTTCAATGTAGTTCATATTCTTTAGTACGCCACAACCAGAGATTCACTAATGGAACAACCAGGAAACTAATACATAATATATCTTAATTTATGCCAGAGTCTGTTATCTTCCTCGTCCTGAATGATATGATATCCTCAAAGTATACAGGCTAGTGTAGTGTAAGTTAGGGACATTTGTACATCTTAGCTTTAAGGATGCTTTAAATCATGCGGTGTCCAGTAGCTTATGATAAACAGTCACGAAGGGCAGAAAATTCTAGTAACTGTTTGTTTTTCTTTTGTTCGTTTGTGTTTTGGGTCAATCAGTGAAGGAAAGGGATGGAAGTTTATTTATTTATTTATTTATTTATTCAATTAATTATTTTCAAGCTCCGTAAAGCATTAAGAACTATAGAAGATAAATGCATGATTAGTCGCTCTTGTACGGACCTTGTGTTAAAGTGCTAATTGACTCATTAACTGGTTAATTGGTTATCCAATTAACTGACTGACTGACTGACTGACTGGTTAGGTGACTGACTGGTTGACTGACTGACTGATTAATTGGTTGATTGATTGATTTACTAGTTAATTGAGTGTGTGTGTGTGTGTGTGTGTTTAAGTAAGTAGCTGATTAAGAAAGTGTGCTGCAAAGGGGCACACACACACACACACACACACACACACACACACACACACACACACACACACACACACACACACACACACACACACACACACACACACACACACACACACGACAATGTAATAATATAGAAATTTTGGAAGGGATCACATTTTTAAAGCAGTTCACCCAAATATTGCCTCGTTTTCTTTGTCCTGCAGTGTTGGAAGTTCAAAGGGTGACTATAATATAATTTGCTAAGGCAGGATGACTGTCAGTGCTATAGTTTTCCTTTGTTGATACTAAGGACTTTATAAGTAAAACACACACACACACACACACACACACACACACACACACACACACACACACACACACACACACACACACAAGTAGAGAACAGGATACCAATGTAATCTTTCCAAGGTAGCAGACGTGTTTCTGATAGACTGTTGTACTGAAACCAGCAGCTTAGAACTTGTAAATGATTATAGGAAAAAATAAATCTAACAGTGAAATGGTTAAAATAATTCTCTAGGTCGCAAAACTATTTCTAAGAGACTTTAGGGCAAAACGACCAACTTAAAATATTGTAAATCATTGTCGGAAAAAAATAAATAAATAAATTAGCCGTGAAATGACAAAACTTTAATTGTCTATTGTACTTCATTTATCTAATTTTATTCCTCGTATTTGTATGCACTCTTGTTTTCTCTTCACTCCACTTTTACTTTATTAATAACAAAATAAAATAAACAAGCAGAATAAGCTATACCACAAAACAGAAGCAGTTCAAAAGTTGTAAATGATTGTAGAAAAAGAATATTGGGGCTTATTATCCAGGTCATAGAATTTAAACAATCACCAAACAAACAGTAATTCAAAACTTGTCACCATCTTTTATTACAGACTCCAGAATCACGAGAATTTATTTATTTATTTTTTTATGTTATATTACAATACAGTCGTGAATTAATAGGTTCTCTCTCTCTCTCTCTCTCTCTCTCTCTCTCTCTCTCTCTCTCTCTCTCTCTCTCTCTCTCTCTCTCTCTCTCTCTCTCTCTCTGAAGAAGGTCTGGTTAGCCTTGATCCGCGTCACTCCCTTCTCGTTCTCCTCCTCTCTCACATACTCGAGAAGGTGAAATGTGTGTGTGTGTGTGTGTGTGTGTGTGTGTGTGTGTGTGTGTGTGTGTGTGTGTGTGTGTGTGTGTGTGTGTGTGTGGAAAAGGAAAATTATATAACGTGAACAAATATTAAATGGTTTAAGATTTGTATTTTAGGTGTTGTGAAGAGAGAGAGAGAGAGAGAGAGAGAGAGAGAGAGAGAGAGAGAGAGAGAGAGAGAGAGAGAGAGAGAGAGAGAGAGAGAGAGAGAGAGAGAGTCTTACTAAAATCAAAGAAAACAAAAACAAAATTCTTATATTCTTCTTGTCTGACGAAAATATTCCGATTTTATTTATTCATTTTCTCTACATACCTGCATTTGTGTGTGTGTGTGTGTGTGTGTGTGTGTGTGTGTGTGTGTGTGTGTGTGTGTGTGTGTGTGTTTGTGTGTGTGTATGTGTTTGATTGTTTGTTCGTTTATATGTATGTATGTATGTATGTATATATGTGTTTTTTTCTTTCTTTTCTTTGTTAGTTTGTTTGTTTCTTTATTTATTTATTACTTTTGAGAAAAATTCAATGATTTGCTTTTTAGCGATATTTTTCAAGTTAAGATGCTAAGAGAGAGAGAGAGAGAGAGAGAGAGAGAGAGAGAGAGAGAGAGAGAGAGAGAGAGAGAGAGAGAGAGAGAGAGAGAGACAGGTTGCACTATAGAAAAAGAATTGTTTAATCGGAAGAATTGCACGAAGGAAAATAAAAGTATTATGAAACGAGAAAGTAAAGATTGAGGGAAGGGACAGAGGGAAGAATTTAGGTTAGCTGGAGGAGGAGGAGGAGGAGGAGGAGGCGAAGGCGGAGGACTAGAAGGAGGAAAAGGGAAACCGGAGAGAATTTAGGTTAAAAGGAGGAGAAGAAATAAGAGGAAAATTAAGAGAAAAAATAAGAAAAGAAAATTAAGGAAAAAGGAAAGAAAAAAGAAACGAAAAAATATAAACAAAAGTAGAATAAATAGAAAAAAAAAAAGAGAAAAAAAGAGAACGAGAAATTAATGAGAAAATAAAAGGAAAAGTGTAAGATTAAAAGACAAATAGAAAAAGAGAAAAAAAAAAACAAGGAAACGAGGAATTAATGAAAAGACAAGATGATAAAATAAAAAAAAAAGAAAAAGGAAGAAGGACAAGAGACAAGGGAGAATGGCAGAGAGAGAGAGAGAGAGAGAGAGAGAGAGAGAGAGAGAGAGAGAGAGAGAGAGAGAGAGAGAGAGAGAGAGAGAGAGAGAGAGGGGTAAGGCGGGAATCACGTTGGCTTATGCAGAGATGAACACCAGTTTCGTCTTGACCAGTGAACACGCAAGGTGGTGGTGACGGTGGTGGTGGTGGTGGTGGTGGTGATTGTGGTGGTGGAAGTGAGGGAGGAAGCGTTTGAAAGATTTTTAGTAGTAGTAGTAGTAGTAGTAGTAGTAGTAGTAGTTGTAGTAGTTGTAGTAGTAGTAGTTGTAGTAGTTGTAGTAGTAGTAGTGGTGGTGGTAGTAGCAGCAGTGGTGGTGTTGGTGGTAGTAGTAGTGGTGGTAGTAGTAATAGTAGTAGTAGTAGTAGTAGTAGTAGTTAGTAATCAAAGCGATCAGAAACCATTAATCACAGCATCATCAGAAATTTAGTGGCAGCTTTTCCTACGCAAGAAAAAAATAAATAAAATAAATAAATAACAATATTAAATCTTGAGACAAAATGTAGCGAAATATGTCAGCCACTGGGGAAGGAGTGAGTGAGGAAAGGGAGGCTGTGGCAGTGAGAAGAGTGAAACATTAGAGTGAGAGACGAGATGCAGCGAGTATAGTGTTGCAGTCTCAAGTGAAGTAGTTTTTATTTTTTACTTCGGTAATTCACGAGCATAGAAGGACCATCCTCATCATTAGAAAATAAATTGCCTCTTCTCTCAGAACTTTTAGTATTTTTTTTTTGGGGGGAGCGACTTCACGAGCAGACGTTGATTTATTTATTTATTTTTTGTCTATCCCTGGACGATCTACCTAGTATACATATGAAAAAAAAAAAATGCCACGATGAGATAAATTGATTGTTCTGGATCCTCAATTTTACTTAGTGCGTACAAGGATCCATCATTAATTTTCTGTTATTATTTTTTAGCAAGTGACAGTTGAACAGTTCATTGAGAGAAAGTGGAGTACGTTGTAGATGTGAGAGTAAATGTTCATATGTACATTGCAATAATTTTGAAGGGTCTTGTATCAATATTTACATCTACGTTAGTATTTACATTGCACACTCACACAACACGGAAGAGAAAGTCATCAAAATAGATATACAGTGGAAGATTAAAATGGTGACAGAAAGAACCTCTTATACTCGTATTGGGCGTCTGTGTTTGCCATTACGTCATTTTACAGAAGGGTGACAAAAGAACCTCTTCTTCTAATATAAAGTACCTGGGTGAACCTTTCCTTCAGCCTTCCTGTTCCTCCTCCTCCATGCCCAGGGTGACATGAAGGAGTTTAGCCCGTGCGTGCTGAAATCCTGCTTCACGGCGGGGGCGTACGTTAAGTGTGAGGAGGACGAGGACAAGGAAGAAAATGAATTAACGGAGGAGGAGGTGGGCAAGAAAGTCTTCAGGAAAGAAATGGAGCTGGGTGACCTGCCCCGCCGCCTAGAGCTGCTGCTGCTGTCCCCCGGCACAACCTGGAGGTAAGGTTGACCTGGAGTGACCTAGACTGACTTGGGATGAGCTAGACTAACCTGGGATGACCTGGAGTGACCTGGGATGACTTAGGGTGACAATGGAATGACTTAGACTGATATTGGATGACACAGACTGAGATGACATAGAGCAGGGATTCCCAGACTATTCAAAACATAAGAATGCAAGAACATAAGAAAATAAGATAAACTGCAGGAAGCCATCAGGCCTGCACGTGGCAGTCCCTGTATAAAACATGCTCATCTATTTCCACCTATCATCCCCATCCATAAATTTGTCTAATATATTTTCAGAGCTCCATAATGGCTCAGCACTATCAACCTTAGTCTATTCCATTCATCACCCACTCTATTTGAGAAACTTATATCTCTTTTTTTAAATCTGACCTAAAATGACCTAGAGTATATACTGACTGGGAGAAGGAATTACCCTGACCTGAAGGAGGGAGAGCGATATAAGGTGATCTGGGTTTGACATCAGTTGATTTATTGCAAACACTGTAAACTTCCCCACAAATAATAATTTTCCCCTTGAACATTCCATCTACATTCCCCCCAAAAAAAAAGTTGTCTCCCATGATAAATTTAATTACTTTGTTAGGTCGGGTTACTTTGTGGGGTTTCATACAAGAGAGAAATATAACAAGGCTTCTCCTTCTCGCCACTCACTTAACTTAACTTATTGTACTGGAAAGTAAGGTGAAAGATTGTATCATAAAAGTTTCCTAGTATATCTTCATAACCTGACCTTCATTGAACTCTTTGTTTGTGTGGCGCTGCCGTGACGCAATGCTGAGGAGAGAGAGAGAGAGAGAGAGAGAGAGAGAGAGAGAGAGAGAGAGAGAGAGAGAGAGAGAGAGAGAGAGAGAGAGAGAGAGAGAGAGAGAGAGAGAGAGAGAGAGAGAGAGAGAGAGAGAGAGAGAGAGAGAGAGAGAGAGAGAGAGAATTATGTAGTTTTCAGTATACGAGTATCTTCTGTATTACTTATTTTACTTAATAATTATTACAAATCAGTTAAAATACTTAAGGTTAATTATTGTGTATACCACCACTCACTGACTCAAGCAATATAATGAAGAATACTCCATCCTTCATCTCTCTTCCTTCCTTTTCTATCCACTTATTTTTATTTAATTTTTACTTCCTACTCCCTTCCTCTTATTCAATTTTTACTCGTTACCTCATCTTGCATAATTCTCGTTCACTTTTTCACTCTTTTTTATTACTTACTCTTTATTCTCTCTCTATCTCTTCCTTTTACTCCCTTCTTATTTATTCCTAACTCTGCCTCTCCCTTCCTTCTTCACTCACTCCTCTCTCTTTCGCTCCCTCCCTTCTTCCTTCCATCCTTCTCTCCCTCCCTCCGTGACCCTCGTTGCCCTGGATCGCTTCTTCTTCTTCCTCCTCCTCCTCCTCCTCAGGTGACCCGCCACATTCTTGACCTCCCCTGACCTCAATGTTTGCCAGATAACGGGGATTTATATCAGTCTCCACTCTTCTTCTCTTCTACTTCCTATTTCCTAATCTTTTTCCCTCTTCTTTCTTCTCCCTCATTTTCGTTTTTTTCCTTCATCTTGTTCTCTCAACTCTCCTCCAGTTTTCTTTAACCTCCTATGTTATTTCATCTCATTTATTTTCATTTTTCTGATATTATCTTTCTCTCCCCTCCTCTCTAGTCATTTTCTTTCTTTCATTTACTCGTAGACCAGTGAACTCTACCTTATAAATTGCTAGTTAATTTGTGCCCCTTGTCTTATTGAGTGCTTCTCCATTCCTGCAACTTTAACTCGAGGGAAGCTAAATTAATTCACATCTCTAATTCCCCTACCATGAATGTTTTTGGGGGGACAACAAGAGTGGCATAAATTACTTAGGGTCAGTA
The DNA here is from genome assembly GCF_035594125.1 of Scylla paramamosain. Classification (NCBI taxonomy): domain Eukaryota; kingdom Metazoa; phylum Arthropoda; class Malacostraca; order Decapoda; family Portunidae; genus Scylla; species Scylla paramamosain. Next base: position 41,321,184 of record NC_087152.1, on the reverse strand, counting down.
ATCATGACAGGAAAAAAAAAATGAAGGGTTGAAGCTTGATAAAGTTAGATTTTAAAGAGAAATGGGAAGGAATTGGTTCTCAAATTGAGTGGTTGATAAATAGAATAGACTCAGTAATCAGGTTGTTAGTGCTGCTTCCGTAAGAGAGAAGAGTAGACAAATCTATGGATAGGTGGAAGTAAATAGGAATGTTTTGTACAGGGAATGGATTGCCACGTGAAGATCTGATGGCTTCTTGCAGCTTCCCTTATTTTCGTATGTTCTTATTTTCTATTATACTTTTTTAAGGGACGAAGAGTTGTGTGTGTGTGTGTGTGTGTGTGTGTGTGTGTGTGTGTGTGTGTGTGTGTGTGTGTGTGTGTATTGCGTGCAGGTGAGGGTGTCAAAGGTATCTGGAAGCCCCTCAGATGGATTTGAAGAGGCGAGAAACTAAATTAATCTTTATATATGTAGGTCCTCTCTATCTATACTCTCTACCTCTCTGTGTACTTTATAGAGGCGAAGAGTGAACGGTTTTTTGTGTTGATGTCACGTGCAGGTGAGGATGTCAAGGATGTCTGGAAGCCCCACAACTGGACCTCCTTGTAAAACACATCCCGCGTTGACTTGACCACTTCAGGTCCCCCCCTCACCCTGACCATCCCCGCTTCGCCCCTCTCCCTCTCACCTCCTCCTTGCAGTACCCCTTCTCTCTCTCTCTCTCTCTCTCTCTCTCTCTCTCTCTCTCTCTCTCTCTCTCTCTCTCTCTCTCTCTCTCTCTCTCTCTCTCTCTCTCTCTCTCTCTCATCCCTCATCCCTGACCACACCAGTCTGTCCCTCTCTCTTAATGCCTGCAACACCCACTCCCTCTCCCTCCCTCTCTGTGCTCTGTGCCCCCTCCCCTCCTCCCTCCCCACTCATTACTTTCACTCTCCACTCGTCCGTTACTCCTTTATCCTGACCCACCTCTCACTCCGCTCACTTCTCTTCCTCGTCCTGCTCATCCACTCTCCCTTTCCTTCTCTTTAGCTTATCTTATTATTATTATTATTATTATTATTATTATTATTATTATTATTATTATTATTATTGTTGTTATTTTCTTTGATATCTTGATCCTCTCTCTCTCTTATTTTTTTTTTTTAATATTGTAAAGGGTTTTTCTTAATGTGTTTCCTTACTTGACCCAAAATAAGAAGATAAGAAAATAAAGGATGGTGCAAGAACCTGCCAGGCCTTTTTCCACCTATCATCCACCTTCCATGAATGTCGAATCTCCTTTTTGAAAATTCCTAATGATTACTGAGTCCATTCCATCCGTGCACCAGCCTATTTCAGAACGAATTTTTTCCTGTCTCTTTTTTTTTTTTTTTTTTAAATATAGCTCAATCAAGCTTGAATCTGTTATTTCTACATTTATTGGTAACCTTTTTTATAACAAGTGAAACAGACATTTTTTACTATTTGTAGATATTTTCACCTAAATTGGACTTATGTCTGAATGTATGTACAGTTTTCAGTGTAGTCGAAATGATGAACATCTAAATTAATACGTATTCTTAACACTCACATTCTCTCTCTCTCTCTCTCTCTCTCTCTCTCTCTCTCTCTCTCTCTCTCTCTCTCTCTCTCTCTCTCTCTCTCTCTCTCTCTCTCTCTCTCTCTCTCTCTCAATCTCCTAACCTACCTTCACCTCCCGCGGCCTTCACAGCCTGCTCTCCTCATGTTAGGAGCATCCTGCAACCTGTAACCTTCCACATCCATCTTCTCCTCCACCTCAGTCATCTTCCTCACGCATCTTCAAGGCGCCTGCAGACATGTATTTTTTTTTATTATTATTATTTTTTCTTGTATGGGAGAGAGAATTAGCTGGTATTGTTTTGTTTTCGTTTTTCTTTCTTCGTGAATTTCTTCTTGTCTTCTGGTCGTGTCTCTTGTGCGTAAGAAAATAAGAAAAAAAAAAAGACCCTCGTCACATTTATCATTATTTATTTATTCATTTATTCTTCATTCTATCTTAGTAATCTTATTTCATTATTATGATGTGTGTTTTCTTTTCAATATTTCTATCTTGGCTTCTTTTCATCATCCCTACTCCGTTTCAATTTGTTTTCCTACTTCAGCCTGTCAGTCGCTTTCAATCTTCCCTGCCTTCCTTGCCTTATCCACTCCACTTCCTCTTCTTGATCCTGCAACGTCTCTTATTCATGAACTCCACTCCTTCAAAGGCACGTTTCCTCCCATCATTACTTAATTATTACAAGGTCTTCAGGTTTCACTTATTACAGCAACTCTTCTCTACATAATCTTTATCTTGTTTTTGAGATTAATTAGCAGGTTCTGTCACACTTCTTGTCTCACACACACACACACACACACACACACACACACACACACACACACACACCTTTTCCTCCCTTCATCCTATTTTATTTTCCTCTTCCTTCTCTCTTCCTTTTATCTCTTATCCATCTTTCTTCCTCCATACCTCTTTTCCTCCCCCTCTTCTTCCATGTCAATTTTTCCTTCACTCTTCGTCCATACCTCCTTTCCTCCACTTCTCCTCCTCCTCCTCCATCTCCTCTCACCAGCACCTCCCTACATTTTCTCATTTCAGTTTCCTATCCTCTTTTCCTCTCTTTTCTCTCTTTCGTAACCTGTTTCCTCTTTCCTTTCTCTTTTCCTTTTCACTGCCAGACTTGTTTCACAGTCTTTCCTTCCTATTTCTTTTCGTTTCTTTTTTTTTTTACTTTGTTTTGCCCCTATTTTTTTTCTTGTTCATATTCGTTTTCTTTTTGTTCTTGTTCTTTTTCTCTTTTATTCTCTTCTTTTTCTTCCACCTCCACCCCCACCACCACCACCACCACCACCACCACCACCACCACCACCACCACCACCTCCTCCTTCTCCTCACTCACGATAAGGGAAGTAATTATGTTCATCTGCAATCTTCTCCACTGTATTTTTTATTTTTTTTTGATGTACCGTTAAAGGAAACCTGTTTGTGTTTAATTTTATGCAGAAGACGAGGACGACGAGCCGTTGTTATTAAATGTGCCTCTTTTTGTTGATTTTCTCCTGTACGTGGAAGTATAAAGGTTTTGACGGTATTGATTTATTTCAGGGTAATCAAAGGTTGTTTAAGCATGATCAGATATTTAAAACTGCCACATTTTTTTTTTTTTTCATTTCTCGTTTTTTTTTTTTTTTTTGTGAAGTCGATCCGAAATTTTAACTTTTATTTTATTTTTCATTATCACGCCATTGGATGTGTGTGTGTGTGTGTGTGTGTGTGTGTGTGTGTGTATTAAGGTAATAATTTCTTCGTACGTAAACTTCATCCAAGGGAAACTTTGTTTTACCTGCGCATTTAAGTATCTTTTTTCCTTCTCATTCTTTTTCTTATTCTTACTGTTACTGCTACAACAACAACAACACAGCAATTACTATTACTACTACTACTACTACTGCTACTACTACTACTACTACTACTACTACTACTACTACTACTACTACTACTACTACTACTACTACTACTACTACTACTACTACTACCTTTTAACCACCACCTCCACCACAACCACCACCACCACCACAACTCCTCCTCTCTGCCCCTCTCTTTCCCTAATATTACGAAAGCGCTACCTGTCCCTAATATTACGAGAACGCCATCTGTCATCACTAATGTAACTTTTCAATGATTGAACATAAAATTAGAAATGCTGACACATTTTTCCACTATTTCAAGACATACTCTTATGCCCGCAAATTTTGGTTAGCCCTTTGGAGTATCACCTTGGGGACTGGCAACCTCAGTGGGCCTCTTTTTTTAAATAGCCATTCTGTTTCCCTTGGCCAAAGTCACCTCCTAAATAAAGTAAAGCAGTAGTAGTCAGCAAATATAATGGTAGGTGTTTTAACTGGAATAGCCTCAGTGATCAGGTTGTTGGTGTTCAGTCATTAGGGAGCTTTTAAAAGAAGATTAGATAAATTTATGGATGATGATGATGGGTGGAAGTAAGTAAGTATGCTTCGTACAGGGACTGCCACGTGTACGCCTGATGGCTTCTTGCAGCATCCCTTATTTTCTTACGTCCTTATAAACCCTCTAACATAATCAATCACTATTTAACCTTATAATACTCTCCTCACGACTTCCATCACATGTTCTTCCTCCCTCGCCTCACGTCTTGTTTCTTTCCCTATGTCTCTCCCCTCTATCTCTCTCTCCCTCTCTCTCTCCCTCTATCTCGTCCTTGTGTTCTTCCCAGCTCTTCCAATCCGCTTCTGTCCGGTACAGCAGCGCGTCTCTAAGTCATCTTCTATCCTCAGGCGTTTGTGTGGGGTAGGGGAGGCTGTTGTGGTCAAGGCCGACGGGTGGGTAACGGTGTGTGTGTGTGTGTGTGTGTGTGTGTGTGTGTGTGTGTGTGGATGGGTGGTAATGGTAGTAGTGGTGGTGATAGTATTGGTGGTAGTGGTGGTGGTGGTAGTAATGGTGGTGGTGGTACTAGTAGCAGTGGTGGTAGTAGTAGTAGTAGAAGTAGTAGTAGTAGTAGTAGTAGTAGTAGTAGTAGTAGTAGTAGTAGTAGTAGTAGTAGTGGTAGTAGTAGTAAAAGTTGTAGCCAGAATAATGAAAGTTATTTCTTTATGTAAAAGTGGTACTGGCTTCTACTACTACTACTACTACTACTACTACTACTACTACTCAATCTGCTACTAATACTACTACTACTACTACTACTACTACTACTACTACTACTACTACTACTACTACTACTACTAATAATAATAATAATAATAATGATGATGATGATGATGATAATAATAATAACAACATCAACAATAATAACCCATTTTCTTCTGTCCCAGGTAAGCAGTCAGTGTTGGCAGAAAGGACAGACATCCCTTGGTGCGGTGAGTACATAATTAACCTGTTTATTATTTACATTTCTTCCTATATTTGCTCTCGCTATTATCTCGCTATAAAGGAAGAAGAGATCTGGAGACACAACACTTCCCTTAACTAACTTGCCTTACTCCTCGTCTTGTGTCCATCCTCTGATCTACTCCCACACTTGTTTCGCTTTCTCACTCTTGTGTATTTAATGTATGACTCGTAAATCGCTTCCGTCTACTGTATTTGGTGTATGGTTCATAAATCCTGCTCATTTACTTCTATTCCCTTATGTACGAGCTTGGGATAAATGTGAAATGGTAACAGGTATTACTGGGGTATTTTTTTTACTTTTATGTAAGAAGGCCAACGGCAAAAAATAAATAAATAAGTAAATAAATAAATAAGTCGATAAAATAAATGAATAAATAAATAAATAAATAATACGGCTACTGAAGGTGCTGGTCCTTTTAAGAGTGCAGTATAAAAGGATTAGCAAAAAATTGGTATGCCTTGAAGCCTCCCTCTTGAAACAGTTTAGGCCAAAAGCAAGAAGAAATACTGAAGCAGGCAGGGAGTTGCAGAGTTTACCAGTGAGAGGGAGGAAAGACTGAGAATATACTGGTGTCTTCGTCTGCCTTGTGACTGTTACGTGTTAGGAGATTTATTTATCTTTTTTGTAGTAATGCAGTTGTTTATATACTACGTGATAATAGTAAGCCGTACATTTTACCTTTTAAACATGTATTAGTATTAGTAATAATTCTATTGACAGTCCTAGTAGTAGTTAGTAGAAGGTGTGTTGACAATAGTAATATTAGTAGTAGATGTATTGATATTAGTAGTTGGTGTTTTCAGAACCAGAAAAACTGAAGGTTATAGATGTGCGGGGTTTTTTTTTTTTTTATGTACATGATATTACCGAAATGTAGCGGGTGATAGTGTGGCTTGTGAGGACGCCAGCATTCTAAAGTCACCCATAAAGTGAAAAGATATCCATTTTCTGTATGGCTCTTTAGAGAATGGAACAAAGGGGGACTGCTCTTTTTGCCCGGGAAGTTAATTTATTCATATGAACATATAAGAACATAGGAAAATAAGGGAAGCTGCAAGAAGCCATCAGGCCTACACGTGATAGTTCGTATTTAAAATATGTCTACTTATCCCCTCCCCCTCCCCCCACCTCTCTCTCTCTCTCTCTCTCTCTCTCTCTCTCTCTCTCTCTCTCTCTCTCTCTCTCTCTCTCTCTCTCTCTCTCTCTCTCTCTCAGCTCATATTTTATTCATATCATAGAGTATACAGAGCTATGAAGAGGGTTATTTATTTATTTATTTTTATATTGTTTGTTTGTTTATTTATTCATTTATTTATATATCTATGTATTTATTTATTTATTTTTTCAAGCGTTTAGTTCTGCATTTCTTCCTGCCTGCCTACGACTTCAGCTTTGTCAGAAGAGAGGAGTATGAAGATCACACTTACAGACACTGCCACGTACAGGCTTGACGGTTTTTGCAGCTTAAGTTCTTATGATCTTAAGTTCATCTTAGAAACTGAAATTAGCCACCTGTTTAAATTCTACTTTTCTTAATACTGATATGTTTGGAGAGCAATATGTTGTGTGGGCATTTTTCCTCGTTCTTCTTCTTTTTGTCTCTTATCATCCCTTTGCGAGTCTCTCTAACACATGAAGAGGGAGAGAAAGAGAGAGAGAAAAAAAAAAAAACTTACCTCACGTTTTACAACCACCAAGTCCTCTAGATCCGTCTCAGAATTCAGGTTAGATGCAGCAATGAGGGACACTTGGGTTGTATCCTTAAGGAAACAAGGTGGTGTTCAAACAGGATACTTACTCATATCATCCTTTCTGTCATGACCTCTAACACGTGAAACAAAGATAGCGAGAGAGAAATAAAGCTTACCTCACCCTTTAAATCCGTCTCAGAGTGCACGTGGGATGTTTAGCAATGAAGGATACACGAGTTATGTCCTTAA
>NC_087152.1:41301816-41304316 GCF_035594125.1 Scylla paramamosain | reverse complement strand
ACAAGAATAATGGTGATGAAGGTAATGGTAGTAATGGTGGTAGGTAATGATGGTAGTAATAGGAGTAATGGTGGTAGGTAATAGTGGTAATGGTGGTGGTGGTACCCTCGAGGCCTTACAGAAAGTGAAGGTCTGGCTCAGTATGTAAAACAGGGGAATCTTTTGGGTAGACGCCCCTTGCAGGAGAACCATAAAAGGGAAGGAAGGTGAAGAGAGATGGCACTTTTACCATCCCCCACACCCCCCTTTCTCTCTCTCTCTCTCTCTCTCTCTCTCTCTCTCTCTCTCATCTCTCTCTCGTCTCTCTCTCTCTCTCTCTCTCTGTGGGGCGAGGTTAGGCTCTAATTGTTTTAGTGACACTTGGAAATTAATTAACTACTGACCTTTTTCCCTTTTTTTTCCTTTCCTTTCCCTTTCTCTTTCATCCCTACGTGAGAGAGAGAGAGAGAGAGAGAGAGAGAGAGAGAGAGGAGAGAGAGGAGGAGGAGAGAGGAGAGAGAGAGAGGGAGAGAGAGAGGAGAGAGACGCATATTGACATTGTTTTTCTATATCTTCTTTGTTTTTCCTCTCTCTCTCTCTCTCTCTCTCTCTCTCTCTCTCTCTCTCTCTCTCTCCTCTCTCTCTCTCTCTCTCTCTACGCCCACTCTTTCCCACTCCCTTTCCTCTCTTTCGACCTTGAGAAACAGAGAGAAGGACGCCAGAGATTACAGTCACTCCTACTTGACATCATCATCTCCTCCTCCTCCTTCTTCTTCTCCTCCTCCTCCTCCTCCTCCTCCTCCTCCACCTCCTCCTCTTCCTTTTGTGGTTCAGAAAGTGACCTCGGGAAATGGAGGAGAACAAATCTTTATAATCCACGTGTCGCCTGCAGCTTGGAAATATTATCCCGAGCATTCACCTTCAATTAAGGAAAAGAAAATATAAGCAAACCCATTTTCTGTTTTGCCCTTGCACTGGTTTTGCTGAGTTTACGTGACTGAGTGGAAGGGACTAAAATTCATGGGGTGATGGTTTGAATTTTGACTATTTTTAATGATTTTTTTTTTATTTTTTTTTGATAGGATGAGTAGTACGAATTTTTTTTTTATTTATTTATTTCATTCATTTTTTTTTTTTTTTTTTGCGTTGTAATAATTAAGTGTGAGTAGACTGCGTGTAAAGGACTAAGATTCAAGGGGTGATGTTTTTTTTTATTCTAGTACTTTCTTACATTGTGTGTGTTTTAATTGTTAGGATGTGTTAAGTTGAATGTATTATTTATTTATTTGTTATTTATTTATTTATTTATTTATTAGTCTTTCCATTGAATTCATAAGTGTACATGAGTTTTGTTTTTATCATTATTATTTTCAAAGCTTCATACTTCATGGGTTTTTAATTGCAAGGATGAGCTCAGTAGGAAGTTTCACCTTTGCACTGAATTCACTAAACGCACGTGAGTGAGAGCACGGAGCACAGATTGAGGTGATGGATTTTTAACACTTTCTAATATCACGAGTCTTTAATTGCAGGAATGAATTGTGCTGGGAATTACTACTGACCCTCTCTCTTTGCAAATTCAAGACGTCAGGAGGAAATAAACTTTACTTTTCGAGAGGCAATTCACCCAAAAGACAGATTAGTTATGTACTTAAGTAATAGACACAAATTAAAACTTTCTAAATCTGTGGGAAGAGTAGACTTAGTGACAAACTCTTCTGTTTTCTCTCATTCTGAACAATTTTTTTTTATTCATATTGTGTAGTTTTCTTTTATATGCTTTTTTTTTCTTTTTTTCATTTAGGTAGTAAAGATGAACGCTTTTACCATGTCTTTCTATCTTATGTTAGTTGGATTACTGCCTTCAAGTACATCATGTGGAAACTTTTTTGTTATTTATGTGTTTGTCTTCTTTAAGGATGGACTTCTAATGTTCTGGCTGTGTTTTGATAGTGCTAAAGATGAGTGCCTTTACAGTCTTTCGTATTACTGCCTTCAAGTGTGTCATATAGAAACTTCTTGTGATTTGTGTTGTGTTCTTTATAGATGGACTCTTGTGTTCCAGTTGTCTTGTGGTGATAATAAAGATGAGCGTCTCTATGACACCACACACCCACACAACACACCGCCTTGTCACTGTGGAATTACGGACCTGTTGTGTGATATTCCTGTGTTTGTGTGGCAAGGAGACAAGTGAAATTCTTAACTGAGCATGACAATCTGGAACGAATCAGTGAAATAAAAACTATGAAAATGAATTTATCCCACTGGTTGCATCATCCTTTTATTTATTTATTTTTTTTTAATTTTGTTTTATAGTTTTGTGAATGTAATAATCCTATTTTATATATGATTTTTCTATTTAACATTCTTTTAGACTATTTTTTTTTATAATATGGAGGATCAAAATTAAAAGTTTCGATGTATGATGTCACTTATGAACAAATGGATGAAGTTGATGATAACAAACATAAGAAAATAAAGCAAACTGCAAGAAGCCATCAGGCCTACACGTGGCAGT
>NC_087152.1:41281816-41286816 GCF_035594125.1 Scylla paramamosain | reverse complement strand
AAAGGAAAAAAGAAACAAAAAGAAAATAATAATAAGAAAAAAAATATAAGAAGAGCAAGAAGAGGAAGAACAAAAAATCAACGAAAGAAAAGAAAAAAAAGATAGTGATAAAGAACAGAATAAGAGTAGAAAATATGAAAAGTAAGAAAAGAAAACGAAAGTAAAGAGAGAGAGAGAGAGAGAGAGAGAGAGAGAGAGAGAGAGAGAGAGAGAGAGAGAGAGAGAGAGAGAGAGAGAGAGAGAGAGACCTAATGAGGAAAAAGAACATTGATTCTTCATAAAATCATGAGATAAGAAGAAAAAAAATTATGAAAATATATATGCGCATTTAAAAGGGTAGGGAGGAACAAGAGGAGGAGGAGGAGGAGGAGGAGGAGGAGGAGGAAAACAAGAAGATGAAAGAAAAAAAAGAAGAAAGGGCAGAAGAAAGTAATGATGGCGGCGGTGATGACAGAAATAACGGTGTTGTGGTGACGCTTAACACACACACACACACACACACACACACACACACACACACACACAACACAACACAACACAACACTACATACAGCCTTGAATGTAGACAACGCCCCCGTGCACCACACACACACACACACACACACACACACACACACACACACACACGGGAAAGTGTTTTATCCGCACACTTGAGGCAAGACAACATGACACCTTGAGACTGGCGGGGTTGGGAAACAGGAGGTTGTGTTCTGATGTAACCTGAACACAGTAACTAATACAATTTATTGCCTAACCTGGTAATAATGTAATTATCTGTATGTTATTTATGTTTTTATCTATCTGTCTGTCTGTTTGTTCTTCTCTCTGTTTGTCTAACTGTATACCTTCTCGTGTACATGTCTATCTGTCTATCTATCTGAATATTTATCTGTCAGTTTACCTATCTTTCTACAGTTGTCGGTCTATATCTGTCCATTTAGCTAACTGTTTATCTGTCTATCTATTAGTTCACCTGTCTCTCTATTTATTTATTTATTTACGTACCTATGTATGTATGTATGGATGTATGTATGTATGTATTTATCTATGTATCTATCTATCTATCTATCTATCTATCTATCTACCTTTTCCCAAGGGACTACCTCGACAGAGTGTTCATATTCTGCCATGCTTGTGTTCACTGCATGCTCTCTTATTCCTTTGTCTCACATGTTAACACACTAAGTATGTCAATATCAAACAATGAAGAAAAGCAAGTAATTGTCTAACCTAACCTATTAACGATATGATTAGCAAATTAAACAAACGTACAGACAGACGTAATAACAAGCCAGGTAACGATATAATTAACTATTTTATATATCTGATTTTTACATTAACCTCTGTGACTCTAGAACAGCACCAGTAATTAAGTAAATGGCTAATAAACATCTTAAGGACTTAGCGTACAAACATTTTATTCATTAACTTCTGTGACTCGGCAGCAGCTCTAAAAATCAAATAACATTAATTTAAACATTACCTTACGTGTAGCTCTATCAAAACATAAATGAGGAGCAGCTTTACATGTGTCTATCTTGAAATCATCCAAACCATAGGAAGCTGGAAATTGAGGACCACATGTGTCAAACAGTAATCAAGCCAGGCAGTGTCTATTGGTTGGCAAGACACTAAGCATACACTGAAACTCTTTAGGGACTGGTACTTTCAATGGGCCTTTTATATAGTTTTTTTTTTTTTTGTTGCCCTAAGCCAGAGTCCCCACTGAACATATATATATATATATATATAAAGAACATTTTCAGGAAAAGTTTTTACTACCAAAAAGTTTTAATCGTCCTTAGTGTTTTGTGGGGTGAATACATGAACAATAACACTGGTTGATGAGGTTGTGTGTTCCTTCTCATTCCTGAAGAGATGTGTTTTTTTTTTTCCTTCTCAGATCTTGTTCTATACCTTTACATCTTTTTTTTTTTCGTTTTTTTGGGGGGTGATGGGGTTGCTATGTACTGTACATTTCTTTTTTTTTTCTTTTCTTCCTTCAGTTTCCCATAGTTTGAGTATCTTTTACTATACATGTATATATATTTTTTCTTTTTCCGTCTTTTTTTTTCTTTTTTTACTATGCGTTTCTTTCGTCTGTTTTTCTCTTAATTTCTCACAAAACTTTACTTTATACATATAATTCTTATCATTTTATTTCAATTTTCATAATTTTTAACTAGTAAATACGTTTCTTTTATTATCTTTCTTTGTTCTTCCTCTTTCTTGCTGTCTCTTCGTGTTTATTTCTTTATTTGTTCATCTATTTTTGGCTTCTCACCAATCTTCTACTATCTACGTTTTCTTTTACTTATATTCTTTTCTTCCATCTCACAATTTTTTACTATCTACGTTTCCCTTTCCATCATTAAATTACAACATTTATATTGTCTTATTATTAAGAGCTTGGATTTTCTTTTGATTTTATAATTGTATTCTTTAACACTCAGTTTCCTTTCCCTTTCTCCAACAACTGTTAATTCTTTTCATATAATATTTTCTGCACAATCTTTTTATTTTCTCCTTTATGTAATTTCTTAACCGATCTTCAGTTCTTGTATATTTATAAAAGTTCTGTTTGACGTGTATAGACTTTTAATTTATATTACTATTATATTATATCTCATGATAGCGTATCATGGTATCTATCAAATTACAGTTATCTGCTCGGTATTTAGAACTCAATCAATAAAAAAGCCACTATGAATAAATAAGAAGAAATACAAATTAAACAGTAATTAAGGACTATCTCTTCTTAATAAAAAAAAAGGGAGGAAAATATGCAAAACTCAAACTAATATTCTAATCGAAAACTGTAGAAAAAGTATCGGTTATCCTACTCACATCCTGCGTTACAACATTCCTTCTCTCTCTCTCTCTCTCTCTCTCTCTCTCTCTCTCTCTCTCTCTCTCTCTCTCTCTCTCTCTCTCTCTCTCTCTATCTCTTCCCCCTCGGTATTATTGCATTCAAGATTCACCGTCAGTTTGTTGCACGTTTGTGTGTCAATAGATACTACCGGAATCGTGTACGGATGAGGGGCGAACTGACCCCGATGGTTACTGCTATAATCAGGTCACACACACACACACACACACACACACACACACACACACACACACACACACACACACACACACACACACACACACACACACACACACACACGAGTCATCACCGCAAAAATCACTAGAACTATCATTGCATGATAGTTCATGCATCATCATCCATCGTGCACTTACTACTACTACTACTACTACTACTACTACTACTACTACTACTACTACTACTACTACTACTACTACTACTACTGCCTATTCCTGAAGACTTGCCATCTTTCCCTATATATATATATATATATATATATATATATATATATATATATATATATATATATATATATATATATATATATATATATATATATATATATATATATATATATATATATATATATATATATATATATATATATATATATATATATATATATATATATATATATATATATATATATATTTTAAGCAATTTTTTCCCCTTCCAATTTTTCAAATTTTTATATTCTCGTTTTTTTTTATTTGTATTATTCATTTATTTATTTGCTTACTTATCTATTTATTTTTCATCACGACACGCAGGAATGTGGTGGTGGTGGAAGCAGTTGTGGTCGTGACGGGGGTGGGGGTGGTGGTGGTGGCGGTGGTGACGGTAGTGGTGGTGTTGGTGGCAGCTCTGATGAATGATACTGTTGTTGATAATTGCAGAGTGAATAAGAAGTGACAAAGGTGATGATGAAACGATTAATTAATATTTGCAATGGTGAGGCAAGAAATAATGGCGACACTGATGTTACGCTTACGATAATAGTAATAGTAATGATAATAATAGTACTACTACTACTACTACTACTACTACTACTACTACTACTACTACTACTACTACTACTACTACTACTATTACTACCACTACTACTACTACTACTACTACTACTACTACTACTACTACTACTACTACTACTACTAATAAGAAGAAGAAGAAGAAGAAGAAACGTAGTAGTAGAAGTAGTAGTAGTAGTTGTAGTAGTGGTGCTGGTGGTGGTGGTGGTGGTAGCAATGATGATGATGATGATGATGATGATAATAACAACAACAACAACAACAACAACAACAACAACAACAACAACAACAATAATAATAATAATGCTATCAACAATAATGAAAATAACAACAATAACCACTCATTCCTTTCTATTTCAAGGCAAGGAATCACAGACACACAGACAGACAGGCACACAGAGAGACAAGACAGAACAGACATCCCCTGCTGTGATAAATAGATAATGAGAGAGAGAGAGAGAGAGAGAGAGAGAGAGAGAGAGAGAGAGAGAGAGAGAGAGAGAGAGAGAGAGAGAGAGAGAGAGAGAGAGAGAGAGAGAGAGAGAGAGTAATTACCTTCCTAGAACAAAGAAACTTCAACTACTACAGCAAGTGAAAGTTACAACAGTGAAGTTTATTCCTCACTGCTTCACTTCCCCTCACCTCCCCGTGGGTCTGTGGGTGTGGGTCCGTGGGTGGGAGAGTGGGTGGGTGGGTGGGAGAGTAGATATGGGTGAGTGGATGAATAGATGTGAGTTGCTGGATGAGTGGGGTTTGTCAGGTGTGTGAGTGTTAGAGAGTGGATGGGCTCGGTGGGTGGGTAGGTGAGTGGATAAGAGAGTAAGTGGATGTCAGTTTCTGGATGAGTAGAGTTCGTTTGTAATGTGGGTGGATGGATAGGTGTGAGTGAGTATGTGTGTGGATATATTAGTGTGAGTGGATGTGGGCTGGGTGTGTGTGTGTGTGTGTGTGTGTGAATAGATTAGTGTGCATAGGTGGGATAGATTGGCGTGGATCATTGTGTAGGTACATATGTGGACAAATATTTATAGATAGGTGTATGGTATAAATATATTGGGTGTGGGTGGGTGTATCAGTGTAAACAGATGAAGTGTGGTTGTGTG